>NC_081414.1:614642813-614930313 GCF_030272615.1 Cryptomeria japonica | reverse complement strand
GACAATTTATGTCCTAGCTCATCAAGCCATACTTTTTCATCTTTCAACTGACTTGAACTAACAAAACCTACAGGAAATAGTTCAAACTTCTGGTTAGCACATTCTTTTTTGTATAGGTTGGCCTTTCTTTCTAAACCAGCTCTTCCTTTTGCTAACCTAGACATACCTTTAACCAACTCACATGTGGATTTAATATTGGCATCAGCCTCTGGCTCTTCATAGGATGAACACATAAGTTCCAAATCTGCTTCCCTTGCCATCCACTTATTTAAAATTGGCTCCAGAGTAGCCTTGTCCTCCTTCAAATCAGTCAACATGCTTACAACTCTTTTCATATATATGTATATAAAAGAAGCTCCTATTGTGTTAGCAAACTTCAAAATTGTTCTTCTAATCTTTTCCTCATATTTATTAGCAAATACAGCTTGAGCCTGCTTCAATTTCTCCATTTTATCTTGAATAGATTCAGTTTATTGGAAACCGGGGTTTACAGGGGACAAGGGAAACTCAATGATGGGACTGGTAGAGGGAGGTTTGGTTGGAGAAGAGGCAATCATCAAGGTAGAAGACTCATCTTGATGATACTGCCCTGTTATTTGATTCTTCATTTTGGCAATAACACTATCCCTTTGAGCTATTTCAGCTTGGGCTCCATTATAGGCTTTTAGGATTACCTCTAGCTTGACATGGAGATCGGCCTTTTCTTTTGCCTCTTTCTCAGCCACGACCATGTTGAATTTTGCTGATTCCAAGATTGTGCCAGCAACCTCCACTACCCCTGTATCTTTTACCCTCTTCATAATCATGCCTCTGACATAGCTTGATTTTGAGGTGTCTTTCCTATTTTTATTCTCTTCCCTCTTTAGTGACCACATAACTAAAGCAAAATGATCATTACTGTAAGTTATTCCCTCTAGGGTCTTTGTCTCCTTCCTCACAACCTCAAGCACTAATGCATCTTCTATATCCCATTCAGGGAGAATGAAAACTCCTGTTTTTGCAATCATTTTCCTCCCTTGTTCTGGGGTGATGTTCCCAAATTCTGTCAACATTTCTTTCTTTATAGCTGCTTCAACTGCAAATGCATCTTTGTGAGGATTCTCTTTTTTTCTTTTCTCACATCTTGCCTTGAACTGGCCTATATTTCTCCTCCAGACAAACTGCAAGAAGGACCCTATTTTGATGAAGCTATCATCTGCCAAAAATTCTTCACTGGCCTGCTTAATGATAGGGACCAGTTCTTTTCCTATGAAGTCCTCTACAGTTAGGTCCCTTTGGGCACTTGTCGACTTGTCAGGCATTCCTTCTTGAAACTCCTCATAAGTGAGGGCAATTTACCCAAGGCTTCCTAATTGCATTAGTTGTTCTGCTACTATATGTTCATCCCCTACATGGATTGGGGATTGAGATGGAGAATACAAAGGCTCATTTGTTTGTACCTCTTTTCCTTCCCTTTGCCTTTTAGGAGAGTCTTGAATCTCAACTAGATATTTTAATGCCCTTTTACCTTTTGAAGTAGAAGGCTCTTCCCTTATTGGCATCAGTACACTGTACTTTGACCTTTTCTGCACTGTGTATTTTCTTGGGGAGATCACCTTGGATAAGGAAGGGTTTGCTGAAGCCAATTTGGCCTTTTCAAGATCAACTTTCATCACAGCCTCCTTCTTTTCCTCCAGGGTTTGCATTATATCCTCAAAGTAATCTATCAAAAATTTAATCTTTTCCTGAAAAGGATTAAAACTAACTAGGGGATCATAACTACTGTCAAAATAATGAATGAAATCCAAAATCTTCTTGAAAGCTAGCCATTTTTCTTTCCTAACTTCTTGCTCAACAAGATTGAACTCATTCCTTATTAAATCCTCAGGGAAATGGAACTGGTATGCCTTACCTCTACATACGGCTCTCTTCTTAAACATACCATTAAAGAAATCTTCAGGGTCAACAAATCTTACCACTGTAGTAGACAACCTGTATGGCCGAAAGAAATCATCAAAATGTGTCCAACCACCCTTGGTGATTACAAACTGATGTGCTATGATGATAGTTGGGAAAATTGTTCCTTTCCCCCTATTTGTCAATTCTGCTTCTTGCAAACCTCCAATTTGCCTCAGGATCTTTGCAATTCCTATCTTCAATGGGACTTGATAGGGGAGCAGATACGGAGTTCTTCTGAAACTGAACAGTTTGAACACAGTGGAGACATGGTACAGATATATGTCACCCCAATTATGCATAATCTTTACATCTCCAACAAATTCCTCAGGCCTAAGGAATTGAAGGAGAGCTTTAGAAATTCTAGGGTTCTGTGGGCACAAAAGGATCCTAAGCCTAGATGAAAAACATCTATCAAACTTTAGGTAACTTGCATCTTCTCTGTCCCAAGACAAAATTGTGCTCCACAACTGAATTGGCATCTCCTCGCCATCCTTTTCCTTGATCAGGTTCATTTCATTAGCAAAATATTCAGCACCTTATAATAAAAACGTGTGCATGAGGAGAGAGTACCATCCAAAAGGTTTGTCCACCTTAGCATTTTTTATCCCCATCAATCTCTCATGAATGGCATAAATGAGATAAGGTGCAAAATCAAAAGTCATTGCCAAGGATGGGTTCAAAATTTGTGCTACCATGAGCATGTAGTGGGTTGGCATAATAGTTTTTGCATCCTCCCCAAAAATCTGACATAAGGACCAATACATCCCTTTAGCCCTCAAAGTGAACAAGTTTAATGAAAATAGTTCCATGGTGCTGGGGCCTACAACTGTTAATCCTCCTATTTTGGCAAAAAAATCCTTCAAGGGGCCATTTCTGAGGTGGTCTCTCTATGCATTATAGACCTGTGCAAGTGTTTCAAAATTGATGGGCTCTAAATAATTTGGCACCTCACTAAGTCTGAACACTTTCCTGAACTCATCATCATTTATCTCAATTAGACACCCGCCATTTACATTCTTTATTGTCTCTGTATTGGGGTCATAGTTATTTGCAATTTGGGTTAATAGGTCCACATCCATGAAAACCCTAGGGACTATGAGCTTCCCAACATCTAGTTCCCATACACTATTCATAGGAGCAGGGGAGTTTCTCTAGATAAAATCCACTTTGAAAAGTCCCAAACCTGATATTCCTATTTGGGGATCCCTCAACCAACTCCCTTTATCATATAGCCCATCTCCAATTTTTAGGCGGGTAGCTTTAGGGACCAATTCTTTCATTTTACCTGGAGCATTAGTGGACCTAGTCAACTGCTCTAAAACATCATCACAAATGGCTCTCTCCTGATAATTAAACTTCCCTATGAAATCTCTTCGTGGTGCCATCTCAGAATTACAATTATTTCAATCAAATCTTAGACAGACTTTTGAGAAATTAAGCACCCCGTGATAACAATTCAACTGTAACTGTCAAGCAATTTGTAGAAACTTACTTGTTGCCTGAAGAAATTCGCTCTGTGCACTGGTTCCTCTGCAAGATTCTTTGAATTGACATTGAAATCTCAATTGATGTAAAGTATTACAGCAACTAAGCATTTATTAGAAACAATTAAGCCACATGCTTCAGCAATTAATTCATAATTGAATTCAAAAATGGCTCCATCGGATCACATAAATTTTTTATGTGTTTTGCCTTTTTGCTGCTTCGCGAAGAGTAAACTTCTCGCAGCTTTGCATCATGAAATAGCAACAACCGTAGGATCATGCAAGATGTGCATGTTCTTTACCTTACCTGCATCATCCCCTTTTAAAAATGGCCCCCACCCCTCTTTCGCTGCTTCATGAAAGGTAAACATCTCTCGTCTTTACCATGCGAAACAACGCGGACCGTCGGATCATCAACTAACCGCTCGACCATTATCCCTCACCGCGACCGCTTGTCTTTTCAACCAACCTTGACCGCCACCACTAATGGTTCTTCACTGCTTCACAAAAGGTAAACATCTTGCATCTTCACCATGCGAAATAACGCTCGTCATCTGATCAACTTCAAGTTGATTGGTCTTTAGTCTCTTTAGTCTTTGAAGTGGGCCCTCTTAGCAAAGTCACTCATCTACAAGCCTCCTTTAAGTATCTTCCACATGGCTATCACTTATTTGTCCGAGCGATTTGCCAATCGCCACATCCAAACTGCCACATGTTTCATCATACCATGAATTTTACCCACACCGCCACCTTTTCAAACGGATCGATCCCGAAATCCAATTGGAGCCACGTGTCCCCTTGACAAAACACTTTCCTTCTCAATCGTGCCTCAGAATGTATCATCACCTAAACCGCCACATCAAAGCCAGCTCCGTTTCACTTTTTTGCAAAGAGTAAACTTTGTTTTACTTCGGGTTGCGAAACAACGTGCGGCATCAGATCTTCTTCAAGATGCACGTTCTTTACCTTACAAGCCACCCTTCCTGCCGGGCCCACTGCCTTTTTGCTGCTTCGCGAAGGATAAACTTCTCGCAACTTTTCATTGTGAAACAATGCCAATGGCTAGATCATGTCGAAGATGCTCGACCTTTAACCAAGAGATCCGCTTACCTGCTGGCCCCACTACCTTTTCACTGCTTCATGAAGGATAAACATCGCACACCTTCACAATGCAAAACAACACCAACCGTTGGATCAACAATAAGATACTCAACCTTTAGCCTTCACAGTGACTGCTTTGCTCGGGCCCACCACTTTTTTGCTACTTCGCGAAAGGTAAACTTTGCACATCTTCTCATCGCAAAATAGTACCTGTTGTTGCATCCACCGGAACTTGCATGAACATTACGAAACCCAACACATTAATAAAACAAAATAAGACTTAGGAAAAAGGCACTTATAAAAAGAATTTTATATCCCGCCAAGGCAAAGACCTAAGAAGGAACCCCCCTTCTAACGATGGACCGATCCTTCCATTTAAGTAGAAAAAGGTAACATGAAAATAGAATAGAGGGTTTTCAAGATGAAAAAGGTGAATTTGCAAAAACCCTAAACCCTTAGACAAATAACCCTCAGAGGTAGAATGAAGCCATGAAAGCCCAAAATTCAAAGGATTGAAAAGAGAAATCACCCTGAATTTTAAACAGTGATAACAACTGCTTTGATTGGGGATGGTTGGATGTGAGACCAACACAAGAACATAGAAAACTCTAGAGAACAGACCAAAAAACAAGCCCAAAAGACACCAATAGAAGCAAACCTAATTATGTGCATAATACAACCTACTGTGCATGGACTTTTGAAACTTAAGAGAAGTAATACTTCAGAAATTTTCCATGCATTGGAAATTCCTCTACTTCACCATTCATTTTCTGCAAGAAGTATGAGTCTTTTCCATTAAAATCACAGACAATAGAAGGGCCTATCCATAGTGACTCAATTTTTTTATGCTTGCCCTTATCTTGTACTCTTGCATTCCATTGAAGAACAATGTCACTGATTTGAAACTTCCTTAATGTGGTTCTTTTATCAAAAAGATACTTGGACTGCAACTGAATCTTCAAATTTCTTTTATGAGCCAGAGTCCTGATTTCTTCCACTTCCACCATCTGGACCATTTGTCTTCCATGGGTTCTGACAACTCCAACTCCTCAGCTTGTACGAACTTATATATAGGGAGAAGGTTATTGACTGGCACCCTAGTTTGTGTGCCATAAACCAATTACTGATAACTCAATGATGAATGAATAGTACCAAACCGGTACTGAGAGGGGGGGGTGAATCAGTACAGAAAAAATACAGTCCAAAACTAGTTTGTCAGCAAATACTCCAAGTTACTGGCAAGAAGTGACACTGGTTGAAACAGAGTGCAACAGGTAAGACCCAGAACAACTAAAAAAATCATAAACCGGTTACTCACTAAGCTTTCCTCTTAGCTCAATACTATAGTACCATTAGACCCTCATGCATGAATAGGTAAACTATCATCAGATCTTCACAATAGTTAGTTCAATATGTTTTATAGACAGACATAAAACATAGAACCATCATATGCTGAACAGGTAATAACAAAGCATCACAAGATAAAAGCATCACACATGACACACATATTTTTCATGTGGAAATCCAACTGGGAAAAACCACGGTGGGGATGAATACCCGCAAGCTACTTTTTGAAATCTTTAGAAGTCCGCTCTGTTAGGAGCCTTGTCCAGTTAAAGACATTACAATAGGTTCTGCTAGGAACCGATCCTGTTAGGGATCACTCGGTTAAGGGATGGCTATAATACCCGGTTAAGGGTTAAACTCGGTTAGGGTTACCTTGTTAGAGGATTTCAAGAACTCAATAGCTAAAGGATCTCTAGAGCTCTATAGCTTCCCAGAACTCAATAACTTCAAGTTACCCTATTAAAGGATTTGTATCAAGCCGGTTAAGGCTACCCTATTAAGGGATTTCGCAACTGTTGAAGTGGTTAAAGATCAACATGAATTACAATGATCTGGTAACAACACTCAATGCTAATGCAGATCCGTTTTGGCTCCTCTTCACCTTCTGCACATTCACTTTGCAGGTATCTCTTCTCTCCTTTGGTCTGGCAAGAATCACGTATCACTTCCCTTGGATACACACATACAACTTTTGACAACAACCTTTGAAAGAAACACAACATCAACCTTATAGGAAACAGACAGGTCGGTAGCAAAAACCCTAAACCCTAAACCTGTTAGGTTAAGCAATTCAAGAGGTTCAATCCTGACCGTTGAATCATACTGCATTAAATGCAACAATTGTGAATCGATCTCAAGACATTCTCCATCATCCATTATCCACCGATTTCATGGCGACTGATAACCCATCACGTGTTATCACCATTTGACAAACTTCGCACATTCCCAAGGTGGATAGGGATAGTCTTCTTCATGTAAGATCCTTCACGCGCAGGGCTTACGTGGCAACATGATCTATTCTCCGTTATACTACTAACGCATCACACAGAGATCACCGATTGAGTCACACAGGATTGAGGTACTCCAACCAGAAATCTTGAAGTGGAAACTACCTACCAACTGGTAGTCATACAATGCTTCCATGTGCCGGTTCCCATAACTACATGCTGGTTCACCTTGACATGCCAGTTCACCTTGAACAAATATACCACTTCACTTTGGCATATATACCAGTTCACATCATATCACATATTGACATCAATGACAACATACAATATCATTATGTCCTCATACCGGTTCACAATCTTCCCCTTTGGCATTGATGGCAATATACAAAGATATCTCTCTGCTTCACTCCTTCTCCCCCTTTGACAACAATGCCAAAGTGGAGGCACAAGCATCCCTGTTCCATTATGTTGCTCCCCCTGAGGAGTAGCATCCTTCAACACATCAATCAACAAAAAATTGACTATGCAATACCTGACTGATGTGGAACAAATACTTTTAGTTCACCTCCTGAAGGGGCAGTACCCCCAATTCACCTCTTAAATGCACAAATGTAGTCTTTGGGAGAGGCTTGGTGAATATGTCTGCTAACTGCTCCTTACTAGAAACATGTTCTAGTGCAATCTCTTTATTCTGAACCTTTTCCCTCAAGAAATGATACTTAAGCTCAAAATGCTTGGTTCTAGAATGTAAAACCAGATTCTTTGAAATATTGATAACACTTGTGTTATCACAGAATATACTTACCAGTTTAGATACATGGATTTTGAAGCCATTTAAAACATGCTTCATCCAGATTGTCTGAGTGCAGTTCATGAAAGCTACAACATACTCTGCTTCCATTGTAGACTGAGAGATACAACTCTTCTTTTTACTCATCCATGAGACCAGTCTACCACCGAGAAAGAATGCACCACCAGTTGTGCTTTTTCGGTCATCCACATTACCTGCCCAATCAGCATCTGTGAATACTTTCAGAATGAAATCATTGCTGTATGGGTACCACAATCCATAGTCAAATGTTCCCTTCAGATACCTAAGAATCTGCTTGACTGCAACCAAGTGGGATTCTCTTGGACTTTTCTAGAACCTTGCAGTAATGCCAACTGCATGTGCAATATTTGGTCTGCTATGCACTACATAATGCAACTTACCAATCATTGATCGTTATTCCTTCTCATCAACTAGTGCAGAATCATCCTCTTTTGACAATTTACAACTGGTCACCATTGGTGTACCAACCGGTTTGCTATCTTCCATGCCAAAGGTCTTCAACACCTCTTTGACATATTTGGACTGAGTGATAAAGATTCCATCTTTCATCTGCTGGATCTACAGTCCAATGAAGAACTTAATCTCCCCTATGAGTGACATCTCAAACTCTTTCTTCATCTCATCAGCAAACTCATGACTCATCTTGTCATCTCCACCAAAGATAATGTCATCAACGAAAACCTCACAGATTAGGATCTGATCTCCTTCAGACTTCAAGTAGATATTACTGTCTTCACTTGTTCTCTGAAATCCAATCATCACAAGATGGGAATGTAGATGTTCATACCATGCTCTAGGTGCCTGCTTTATACCATATAAGGCTTTATGTAGCCTATACACCATATCACTATCTTCAGATAGAGAAAACCCATCTGCTTGTTCTATATACACCTCATCTTCAAGTACACCATTTAGGAATGCATATTTTACATCCATTTGATATACCTTGAATCCTTTAAAAGCTGCATATGCAAGAAGCATACGAACTCCTTCCAATTTGGCTATAGGAGCAAAGGTTTCTCCATAGTCTTCTCCTTCTTCTTGAGCATATCCTTTGCACACCAATCTGGCTTTATTCCTAATCACTGTGCCATCCTCATTCAACTTGTTTCTGAACACCCATTTGGTGCCAATGACATTTTTATGCTCCGGTCTGGGTACCAAGGACCATGTACCATTTTTCTCTATCTGGTCAAGTTCCTCTTCCATTGCCTTGATTCAGTCTTCATCTTTATGAGCCTCTTTGAATGATTTAGGCTCAAATTCAGAGATCATACATGAGTTTTCTCTGATCTTTCTTCTTGTAAGGATTCCTGCATCCTTATCTCCTATGATCTTCTTAGGATCATGATTCAACTTGATATACTGAGGAATGGTCTTAACTAGTTCTTCTTTCTTTTCGTCTTCATCCTCATCTTTATCAGTATCAACATTCACTGGTTCAGGAACACTATTACTGGTACTTGGTTGACTGACAACCAGTTCCCAAAAGGTTGCTACCAGTTCATTTATAGCTTGCTCACTGCCGGTTTCCTCAGTTTTCTCAGAGGATTCATCAACTCTTACATTGATACTTTCCATAATTCTCTGAGTCCTATTGTTGTAACACTTGAGAGTTTTACTCTTGGTGGAATATCCTAGGAATATTCCCTCATCACATTTAGCTTCAAATTTGCCCTGATGTTCACTCCTCTTGATGTAACGATTGCTACCAAATACCCTAAAGTAGCTAACCGCAGGTGTCTTACCAATCCAATACTCATAAGGAGTTTTGTCCTTACCTTTCTTGATGAGTACCCGGTTCATTGTGTAGACTACAGCACTCACCGCTTCTCTCCAAAAGGTGTGAGCTAGCTTTCCTTGAATCAACATGGTTCTAGTTGCTTCAACCACAGTTCGATTATTCCTCTCTACTAGGCCATTCTGCTATGGAGTCCAGGGGGCAGACAGTTGCCTCTTGATGCCAAATTCTTCACAATACTTGTTGAATTCACCATAAGTGAATTCCCCTCCTTGATCAGTTCTGAGACACTTGATCCTTTTACCGCTTTCCTTGTCCGCTAATGCTTTGAAAGCTTTGAATTTCACAAAGGCTTCAGACTTGTCTTTCAAGAATGTGACCCACATCATTCTTGAGCAGTCATCAGTGAGAATCATGAAGTACCTATCACCCTGCATACTTCTAGTTTTCATAGGACCACACAAATCAGTATGCACAAGATCAAGCAAGTTGCCAGCAGTGAAAGATTTACCTTTAAAGTTTGAGGAAGACATTTTCCCCAATTGACACTCTCTGCACAAGGTATTATCTGGTTTTCTTAGCACCGGCAACCCTCTAACTGCCTTGATCTTACTAGCCTTCACAATCTTATCGAAGTTTACATGGCAGAGTCTCCTATGCCATATCCAACTATCATCAAACTTAGCCATAAGACATGTACTTATATTTGCATTCAGATGAAATAGGTTACCTTTGGTCTGCATGCCAGTGGCCACCAATTCACCATCTTTTCCTTTGATTCTGCAAACTCCATTCTTGAATTCCAGAGTGAGGCCACTGTCATTCAGCTGGGCAACACTCACAAGGTTGTGTCTGAGACCATCAACCCAGTACACATTGTCAGCACCGCTCTTTCCATTCAGAGAGATGGACCCTCTTCCTTTGACCATGCATGGTGCATCATTGCCAAAGCAAACCACACCACCATCATACTCCTCCAAGGATAGAAACTTGCTCCGGTCACCTGTCATATGGTGAGAACATCCACTGTCAATGATCCACTCATTGGAATTATCAAACCGGGAGACAAGAGCCTTCTTCTCTACCACATCTTCCTTTATAGCAACAAACACAATGTCTTCATTCTCTTCATCTTCTGATTCCTCATCTGTGACACCTTCATCAACTGCCACAAAATAGTTTCTCTGGTTTCCTCCTTTGAATTTCCTGAACCTTTCTGGTTTGTCCTTGTTATCGCCATTAGGATAGTTTATAGCAATATGTCCTATTTGGTTACAAGAAAAGCATTTCAAAGGTAGCTTACCTTTGTATTTACCGGTTCCTTTAGGAAGCTTCCTGGCAAGGAGAGCTTCAAATGCCATTAGAATCTCCTCATCATTCATTTCTTTGCTCTGTCTAGGTTCACCACTAGTGCTAGCTTCTTTTCCTTTTCTGGATGGTATAGCAGAGGCTTTAAATGCTGATTCAGTCTTTTGAACACTGCCATCAAAACTATTTACCTCTTAGGCTATCAACTTGGCTATGATGGAGTCCAAGGATACCTTAGTCTTATCTATTGATCTCAGCTCCTAAATAGCAGCAACCCTTATTGCATAGACCAACAACAGGGATCTCAAGACTTTGCTTACCATAGTGGAATCTTCTATTTTACCACCTGCACTCTTGATTTCTCTAACAAATGTTTTGATTCTTATTCCATACTGCTGAATGGTCTCACCTTCAACCATCTGCATATCTTCAAACTTCCCTCTCAGGCTTTCTTCCTTAGCCTGTTTTACATGTTCATCATCACCATAGATATTTTCAAGAGCATCCCATACCTCTTTGGGATTTACCTTGTCCTGAACATCAATAAACTCAATGTCAGATAGACTACTAATAAGGGCTTCCATGACTTGCCCATTTTGTTGTATCTCTCTCTTTTGGTCATCGGTGAGAGCATCAGTAGGGACAACATAGACATTCTCAACGCAACTCCAGTGTTGAGCACCCATGCTTCTGATGAATATCTTCATCCTATCTTTCCATATACCAAAATTTTCCCTGTTAAACTTTGGACCTTCCCTTTTCATCATTTGACTGGGATCTTTACCTCAAGTGGTTAAGCTTACAACATAGAGGACCTAGAGTGCTCTGATACCAATTGATAACTCAATGATGAACAAATAGTACCAAACCGGTACTGAGAGGGGGGGGGGTGAATCAGTATAGACAAAATACAGTCCAAAACCGGTTTGTCAGCAAATACTCCAAGTGACTAGCAAGCAGTGACACTGGTTGAAACATAGTGCAACAGGTAAGACCCAGAACAACTAAAACAATCATAAACTGGTTACTCACTAAGCTTTCCTCTTAGCTCAATACTATAGTACCATTATACCCTCATGCATGAACAAGTAAACTATCATCAGATCTTCACAATAGTTAGTTCAATATGTTTTATAGATAGGCATAAAACACAAAACCATCATATGCTTAACAGGTAATAACAAAGCATCACAAGATAAAAGCATCACACATGACACACATATTTTTCACATGGAAACCCAACTAGGAAAAACCACGATGGGGATGAATACCCACAAGATGCTTTTTGAACTCTTTAGAAGTCTGCTTTGTTAGGAGCCTTGTTCGGTTAAAGACATTACAATAGGTTTTGCTAGGAACCGATCCTGTTAGGGATCACCCGATTAAGGGATGGCTATAATACCTGGTTAGGGTTAAACCCGGTTAGAGGATTTCAAGAACTCAATAGCTAAAGGATCTCCAGAGCTCTATAGCTTCCTAGAACTCAATAACTTCAAGTTACCTTGTTAAAGGATTTGTATCAAGCCGGTTAAGGCTACCCTGTTAAGAGATTTCGCAACTATTGAAGTGGTTAAAGATCAACAAGAATTACAATGATCTGGTATCAACACTCAATGCTAATGCAGATCCGTTTTGGCTCCTCTTCACCTTTTGCACATTAACTTTGCAGGTATCTCTTCTCTCCTTTGGTCTGGCAAGAATCACGTATCACTTCCCTTAGATACACACATACAAATTTTGCCAACAACCTTTGAAAGAAACACAACATTGACCTTATAGGAAACAGACAGGTCGGTAGCAAAAACCCTAAACCCTAAACCTGTTAGGTTAAGAAATTCAAGTAGTTCAATCCTGACCATTGAATCATACTACATTAAATGCAACAATCGTGAATCGATCTCAAGACATTCTCCATCATCCATTATCCAATGATTTCATGGCGGTTGATAACCCATCACGCGTTATCACCGTTTGACAAACTTCGCACATTCCCAAGGTGGATAGGGATAGTCTTCTTCATGCAAGATCCTTCACGCGCACAGGGCTTACGTGGAAACATGATCTATTCTCCATTATACTGCTAACTCATCACACGGAGATCATCGATTGAGTCACATAGGCTTGAGGTACTCCAACTAGAAATCCTGAAGTGGAAACTACCTACCAATCGGTAGTCATACAATGCTTCCATGTGTCGGTTCCCATAACTACATGTTGGTTCACCTTGACATGCCGATTCACCTTGAACAAATATACCACTTCACTTTGGCATATATACTAGTTCACATCATATCACATATTGACATCAATGACAACATACAATATCATTATGTCCTCATACCGGTTCACATAATGCCAACAGATACACCAATTGCTTTCTTAACAGTAATCCTATCTGCCCATGAGGCTAATTTTAGTTTCTGATCCCAATACCTTTTGTTCTCATCAAGAATTTTCTTGATAATATTCAAAAGGCTTTTATTTCTGGATTTTGCTTGGCCATTTCCTTGTGGATGGTATGGTGAAGAGTAAGACATGATTATCCTATGATTAGTACAAAATTTAGTGAATTCCTCTGATCTAAAACTCATGGCATTGTCCATTATCAATTTCACAGGAACACCAAATCGTGTTATGATATTATCCATCAGAATTCAATGACAACTTTACTAGTAGCTCTTTTAGTGGGTATGGCCTCAATCCACTTAGTAAAATAATCAGTAGCTACTATAATCCATCTGTGACCTCTTCCTGATTTCTTAGCTATTTCCCCAATAAAATCAATGCCCCACTGAACAAAAGGGGCTTCCACTGTAACTGAGTTAAGGGGAAAAGCTCCTTCGTACTTTAACTTGGAAGAAATTTTTTGGCATGGGTCACGCCTTCGGACATGCTCATGGGCATCTTTGAACAAAGTAGGCCAATAGTATCCAACCCGGACTACCTTGCCAGCTATGGTCTTGGCAGAGTAATGGCCTCCACATACTCCATTATGCATTTTAGTTAGCATCTTTCTAGCTTCAGATTTATCTAAGCACATCAACAATGCTCCATCTCTATTTCGCCAATATAGATTACCTTGAATAAGGACATATTTTTGAGACTTCAATTTCAATGTCCTTCTCTGATTAGGAGTCATTCCCTCCGAGTATGTTGCATCCCTCAAAAAATGTACTACTTCTGAGTACCGGGGCTGTGTCTCAATACTTGTGACCAAGATATTCTCAATTTCAATATTGTTAACTTCAACATCAAGGAAATTAGATTCAACCATCAACTTAGCAAGACCTAACCCTCTTACCAATTTAGTAATCTTGATTTCTAGATCAAACTCTTGGATATGAGTTATCCATCTGCACCTTTTGCCAGTGACCTCAGACTGAGATAAGATGTCCTTGACAGCCGCATGTGGGACGTAGGCAACTATTTGTGCATTTACAAGATATGGCCTAAATGCTTTTACAACTTTAACCAGAGCATATGCTTGCTTCTCCATGATTTCATATTTCAGTTCTGTAGCTTGTAGAGATTTGCTATAGAAAGCAATCAGGTGTTCATATCCCTCAGCATCCTTTTGAAGAAGAACTGCAGCCACTGTATGATAGGAAGCAAAAGAGAACAATGAAAAGGGCTTACTGTAATCAGGGGACTTCAACACTGGTACCTCCTGAATAGCCTTTTTAATTTTACCAAAAGCCTTTGCAGCTTCTTCATCCCAATAAAACTTTGCATCTTTCTTAAGCAACTTAACAATAGGTTTGACTATTTCAGGAAAGTTAGCAATGAATCGTCTAACAAAATTTAACTTGCCCAAGAAATATTGAATACATTTGACATTCTTTGGCTCAGGTACATTGTTTATGGCTTCGATACTTTCAGGGTCTATTCTAACCCCTTCCTTGGAGATAATATGCCCAAGCAACTTCCCTTCAGTGACTGCAAAATGACACTTTTTTGGATTTAAAGAAACACCAAACTCCAGAGCTTTGTTAAAAACTTTTTCCAAGTGCCCACAATGGTCATCTACCCATTTAGAAAAACATGTTAAATCATCCTGGTACACAACCATGATGATGTTGATAAATTCCTTGAAAGCTACATCCATTGCTATCTAAAAAGTAGCTCCAACATTTTTTAAACCAAATGGCATCCTTACATATACATACATCCCCCAAGGGGTGGTAAAAGAAGTCTTGAACTGTTCAGACTCTTTCACTAATACTTGATTGTATCATGAGAACCCATCCATCATGGACAATAAATCACACCCAGTTACTCTTTGCAACATTGCCTCCATATTGGGGGAAGAATAGTTGTCTTTCAAAGAAGCAACATTCAAATTTCAAAAATCAACACAAAGCCTTATGTCCCCATTCTTTTTTCTAATTGGGAGTAAATTAGACACCCATGATGAATGTCTTATAGGTTTAATGATCCCCCTTCCCTCAACTTGGTTAACTCTTGTTGCATTTTGGTCTCCAAAAGGGGGTTGATAGGTCTTTGCTTCTGTCAAAAAGGCTTAGCATCTGGATGCAAAGGGACTTCATGTTGAAATCGATCTTGTCTGTATGCCTTCAGGTCCTCATAAGACCAAGCAAAAATATGTTTATACTTTCTCAATAATTTAATGAGGCTGGCCTTAATATGAGGAGCCAAGTTCTTCCCAATATACACCAACTTAGGGGATGATTCTGTCCCTAAATTCACTTCCTCCAATTCTTCTAATTTGGTGGTTGATTGTTGATGCAAATGACTATCACTGTGACTGAACATACCTTCTAATTCTACCAATCATCTGGGGATTTCATTGGTTTCCAACTGGACCATGTCATTTCCAAACACTGTTTCTCTATCTTCCACTACTTCTACTCATGCATTGCAATCGATTTTTTGTCCATCATAATCATCGATGCACTGTATGAATCTAAGAATATCTTCATCATCCGCAAACACTTGCCAGTTATATACATTATCAGGAATGGCAAGCCTAGCTTTGACCTCAACTGTAGATACACCGGTTAATGTTACATCATCATTCTTTAATGCAACATTAGCTAAAAAATCAGCCATGATGTTCTTTGATCTTTCTATCCAATTAATAGAAAATGCAAAGAAATGCTCAATCACATCCCAAACATCATGTTTACATCTTTTCAGATGATCATTTTTGGATGCATACTTAGACCTTATCTGAGAGACCACCAGCTCTGAATCCCCAAATACTTTTAACAACTGAATGCCATGCTTCCTAGCAATCTCCAGTCCCAATAACAAGGCCTCATATTTAGCTGTGTTGTTTGTACATTTGAAAGCCAATAGGAAAGAGTACTTGAAAGTCTACCCGATGTAGATACAAAAAACACTCCTGCTCTAGACCCTTCCTTCGAGAAAGCTCCATCAAAGTACATATGCCACAAGCCTTCTTGTTGAGATTCCAACTTATTGACAATGTGATCTGTATTCCTTAATTGAGGTTGAATGGGCCATACTTTGAAATTGTCAAGATCGACATCAACCATACAATTCAACATATCAGGGTCTATCTTCTCAATTACCTTAGGAGCATGTGGTTCTCTATATAACTTAACTTGGCTTCCATTTATTGGGATTGTTGCATATGAAAGATCTAATTACATGTTTCCTCCAACTATTGCAACCCATTGTCTGGATAATAGCATGCCATAATGGGGTTTTGTGTTAGTTACTATGACATCCATTTTATAGGTTGCTTCAGGAAATGATGCTATCTTTACCTCTACATTCTTTATTGTACCTATCATAGGTACTTATCTATTGTCCATAGCATAACATTTCCCATACACAGTACTTACCAATAGTCCCAATTCTTTCATGACACTATATGGCATCACATTTGGAGAAGCACCAGAGTCTATCATACAATTCTTTATTAGCCTATTATTGACTAATAAGGTCACATAAAATGGATCCACCTGGGAAGGTTCTTGAGTAATTTTTTTTCCAACATATACTTTTGGAGTCTGAAGCTCATGATCCTTTTCATCCTTCATGGTGTCTGAAGGTAAAGCTGCAATATTATCTGATATATTAGAAAATAAAAAGAGAGCAACTTCTCTATGTGCCTTTATTTTCAATAGTTCTACCAATGGGACTGTAACCTTCATTTGGGTAGAAGTGTGAGTCATATCAAAAGAGGAATTAATAATTGACTCAGTATTAATTTTAACCTTTTTTGTTTTTGGTTGGCTTACCCTTTTAGCTGTAGCAGTCCCTTGTAAATTGCTAGTAGTGTTGTTATCTGCACTTATTGTCACATCTTTGGATTGATCACCCTTTGCATGACCATCTTGAGACAAATTACTATTACTTGTTGTCTTTTTCTGAGATATTTCTTTCATGAACATGGAGCTAGGTTCACCTTGATCTCCATCCCTTTTACTACTTCTCAGATTGTAATTGTGCTTGGCTTTGGCTATGGAAGCCTTAGTGAGATTATTTACCTCTTCATCACTAGGTCTTTAGAGATGAACTTCTTCATCTTCAATGGTTACCACATTTAAAGTAGGATGCCAATCAATTTTTAACTGCCCTTGGTAGCATTCATTATAACTTAGTGCATCATACCCACTAGACTCACTTTATGAAGGCTCATTATCACTTTCAATAATAGTGTCAAACATGTTAATATGAGGGTCACTCTCCTTTCTCATGGATTCATCCAAAGCTTGAGCCACAACACACTGATGGGGAGAATGTGGCCCATCACATGCCATGCACCAAGGAGTATTTGCCATATTGTGTACATTTCCTCCTTTTAAAGTATCTGGGGTGTCCTGGTTCTGTGTATTTTTTAACTTATCATGCTGAGGTTTGCCATCCTTCCAAGTGGTGATGTATGGCATATCATGTAATCTAGGAGGCCTATCTTGCAAATTATAATGAGGTTTATCATTCTTACTTACCTTAGCATTAAGATCTTTCACAACAGTCATTAATGTTTCTATTTTGTCTTCTTCCTTGGCAACTTTATTATACTGCTATTTTGATTCTTTCCACAGCCTACCATTAGTCCTCCTTCCCACTTTTCTAGATGCTTTCCTATTACTTTCTACATTTATGGCAATTCTAAAAGTACCTCTCAGACTATGTAGGTTTTTATCCGTCAGAATGTAGGCCATTTTAGAATCAAAAGCATTATAGTAAGTGTTCAGACACATATTGTCATCTAATCTCATCACTTGGTAGAGCCTATGCATTGCTTTCTGAAACCTAGCATTGAAGTCTATGACAATTTCATTATCAGACTTCCTGATATTGTTGAACTCGTTGAGCATAAAGCTCACATTCATTTTATCACCATATTGCTCTTGAAAGCAATTCTTAAATTCTTCCCAAGAACCAATGCTATTTACAGGCAGACCTCTGTACCAATCCCTTGCATCATCCACCAAGGACTGTACAAATAATTTCATGATGACATCTTCATCTATAATCTCATAGTCATTTACCAGGTCACCAAAAGATTTTAAATGCTCTTTTGCACTTATAGCATTATTGCCAGCAAATTTGTGGAGCCTATCCCTCAATTCAGTGTTGGCATTTTGATGATTATGTTCTGATTGTTATTAATGGACACACACTTGCTATGAGATCACTTTGAGAATGTATGAATTATGCTCAACCAGTATCATGTTGTAGTCTTTAGACTATTGTTGTTATGCAAAAAGTGTTTACTGATCTCAAGCGATATAAAGACCCAAGCGACATAGAGAGATCAAGTGGTTTAAGGATCTCAAGTGGAGTGGAGCAAAGGAGCTAGAAGCGACAGTTATCTTTTTCCCAGTCTTCAATTTTTGTCAACCAGAAATCTGTTTGAACCAGTATTACTCTGAGTCACCAACCAGTAACCAAAAAGTTGGACAAACTGGTAATACTCTATGATGAGTTACCAACCGGTATATTTTTGTGATGAGTTACCATCCATCGACACTTTGATGGTGTTTTTGTGCCGTGTTATCAAATATGTCTAGATACAATGAACCTAGGAAACTTGTAATGAAATCCTATTGGACCGAAATGAAATCAGATTCCTTTTAAGGACATCATGTCTAGGGTTTAAAAAAAAAGAGAGAGCATGCGAGTATAGCTGTGAGGTTTTGTAGTGGTTGAAAGAAAACCTCTTGAATGTGCTATCTTAACTGAGAAGATCAAGTCTGTGAGTTGTAACCGAGTAAGGAGTTACTGAAGACTGAAGTAATGCTGAAATGCATTAGCTATGACCTACAATGGATCTAATCAAGTAGACTGTGCCATTTTCTAGATCATTCACTTGTTGATTACTCACATCTTTGACAAGTTAGAAACCCTTAACTGGGTAGGCCCAGAAAAGCCTTTGTAAATCCTCTAACAAGGTGGTTCACATCTGTGGATCTTAAATCATCTCACAAGGTAGTCTTTAATCAGACTTATCTCCTAACAAAGATTGAGATTCCTAATAGGATCTGTTCTGGTAAAGAACATTGTATGACCTTAACCGGTCTGGTTACTATTCTACAGATAGTACTTTTGAATTTCATCTGACCGTGGTTTTTCCCATTTGGGTTTCCATGTCAAAAGCTCTTGTGTTATGGTGATTGTGCTTCTGTGGGTGAATGCATTATTTTCTATTTGGTTTGCATGTGTGTTAACCGGTTTGTTTGCTAAACTATTTTACCGGTTTACTGCTAGACTATTAAAGTGTTTAAGTACAGTATTTTTTGGTATACTAATTCACTCCCCCTCTTAGTATTCATCAATTGGTATCAGAGCCAACCTTTCTATAAGTCTAACCACTTGGAAAGAGATATGGGGGAATACACTGTGAAGGAACTTACTCATCGGCTCACTTAGTCTGAGCAAGCTTATGATGAACTTGTGGTCAAATATAAGGCCTCTCAGGCAAAAAGAAGAGAGCATGTTGAAAAATTGATGGAGCTAACTGAAAACAGTTCCTCTGATGAAGTGGACATGGAAGTCCTTATTCAAGAAGATAAAAAAATGAATGAGTCCAATGCCAACCTAAGAAGGGAAATTGAAGGCCTAACTATCAGAATGTGTCAAGAGCTTGAGAACCAGAGGAAAGTTAAAGATCTGGTAAAAGACAAAGATCATGAGATCTCCAAGCTGAAGCAAGAGATCAGTGCACTTACCACTCGTCTTCATGGAAGCAAAATGGAAAAAGAAGAAGTGCAAGGTGAACTAAACATGGCTATCTCTGAGAATGCAACTTGCCATTTCCAATGCTGCCATTTCCAAAGAACTCATTGAGTCAAAGGAAATACTTGCCAAATTCAATAAGAGCTTTGTCAAGCTAGAGCAAAAGCTTGAATTAGCTAAACCGGTAAAGAATACCAATGGACTTGGTTTCTTTGAATATGAGGAAGGTGAGACCTCTGGAACAAAAAGTGGAGCATCAAAGAAACAACTGGCATCAAAGGATAAAGGTAAGCAAAGGTTCAAACCTGTTTGCTTTAACTGTCTCAAGGAAGGACACACTGCTAATGTATGTAGAAGTAAGGCTTACAATAATTTTCCATATTTTCTAAACGATAAGCTTAGATCCAATAGATTCAATGGTAATTGTTATGCATGCAACAAGTTTGGGAATAGAGCATTTGAATGCAAGTCTGTCATGCACAATACCGGAAGGTATCCTCAAAGGAATCAAGGAGTTTTTTTTGAACCCTCGGGGAACCGGAACCCAAACCGGTTTAATACCTATAATCATCAGTCAGGTAGCGGTGGCTATCAAGCCGCAACCGGATGGAGAGCAATTTGTATGATTTGTCATGGTCATGGTCACACTGCTGCAACATGTAGAAGGAAGAATGGAAACATGAATAATGGACCTTGGAGAGCACCTAGAATGGTTTGCTATCATTGTAGCAAATCGGGTCATACGGCAAGATTCTGTAGAGAAAGAAAGAGTATATCGGATGATATACCAGTCACTCCGGAAGGAAAAATTGATGTTGAAATTGTTCAAGCAGATATGAAGAAAACCTAGAAGAAGAAGCCAGAAGAAGTGATTCAAGAAGAACCGGTTTCTGCACCTAGTGTGGAAGTCGCTGAACCGACAAACTAAGCATTAGAAAAGCTTAGGGGGAGCAAACGGTGAAATATCTCAAACCCCTAGTTGACATCGGTAAAAGACCTTAACCAGTATGAGATACCTGTCAGATTGGCAGAAGACCGAAAACGGTATTATGCAAAATTAGGGTTTACACCCTAATAGTAGAGCATTTATTATGGTAGGTGGAGAATCTATTTAAAAGGAATTTTCAAATCATTTCTCACTATCATTTTTTGAGCAAAGAAGTTTTCAAGTGCAGAGCGAAGAAAAGTGATTTACATTGCGATTAAAGGAATTTATTAAAATCCTCAAGAAGAATCTGAAGCAAACATCTGTTGGAGAAGTGTAGAACACAAAGCGGTATTTCAACAACCAAAGGAGTGTGTATTGAAGTTCAAATTGCAAAGCCCTAAATTTTGATCTACGAAGGTATTTTTCAAAATTCTCTATTTATCATGGCTTCAACATCACATGCTAGCTCTAGTGCACCCGTTGATTCTGTAGATTTCATTCAACGGAAGGCAAAATACAATGCCCTATCTCAAATACCCGTTGGTGTCATAGTGGAAGAAGGCATTTCAAATTTCATTGACTGCAAGATTGAAGACCTAGGATCTTTGATGATCCATTCCTAGTTGAGTCTGTTCTGTAGAAAGGATAAGAAGATTAAACTGGAATTCAACATTCTGGAAAAGAAGAAACTTCATAACGCAGCCTATTTTCTTGAAGAATTTTTGGATGATCACATTCAAATTATTCTGAGTAGAGTACACAGTGATAAGATGTACTTAGAGTGAACACATGATATCACACCAGAAGCGATTCATGCCGTCACCAGTTTCTGCAACGTCGGTGAAGTGCCAGCCCTAAGAAAGATTAGCAAGACAAAAATGACTAAGCACACCGGTTCTATGAGCGATTCACCAGGAATGACTGTAAATTCCATCAAGGACGATCTGGTCAAATATGCGTGTATGGTGATAGGATATCAGACATTACATGCCAGTAGAATCAACTCTATCTCTACTACAGCGGCAAATGCCACCTACATGATGATCAAGGAAGATGCATCATTTGATCTATGCACTAGTATGCAAAGACAACTTCTATTGAACCTCAAGTTGATCAAACAAGACAATGCCCTGAAATTTAAGTTTGGACAACTATTGGTTGGGTTGTTCTTCTACTTCCAAGGCTATTTTCTAGGAGTAGGTGATATTCAGTGGTCTGCTGACCAACCAGTGACAAAGCAAATCAAGGAAAGCCTACAAGCAGTTGGAACCGGCTATGCGGAAGTGCTAAACAAATATTTTGATGAGTTGAGATACAAAATGAACCAAAGAGTAAGAATATCCGGTGATATTGTCAAAAAGTATGAGGAGGACATCTTCTTCACCATCAAAGTTGATGAGTGCATAATGGAGGTGGTTGAGCCTAGATAGGAAGAAGTGGAACCAATGGGATATGAGGTAATGTATGACATGTTAGATGGGTATGCCTCTACCCTAATTGCCTCACCCCTTGATCCAAAGGAAAAGAGAACCAACACCTATTTGGAAAGGGTTACATCGATTCAAGAACCCTCAGTAAAGAAGGGAAAGGCAATGCCTTCAGCATCAACACCAGTTACCACAGCAAGTCCCAAAGTGACCAAGCAGTCACCAGCAAAGAAGAAACCCAAAGCGGCACCCGCCAAAGTCTTTGAGAGGAAGCAAAAGACAAAAAGTAATACACCAGACTCAGAGGACACTGTCTCTGAAGAACAACCTAAGAAGACTAGGCAAATGAGGAAAAAGACAAAGAGTGAATTGGCAACATCTACACCGGTAAATATTGATATTTCCTCTTACAAACCTTTGACACATTGTCAAAGAACAATTAATAATATTAGAAGAAAAGTACTTGGTGATTTGAAAGAATGCTTTGATGATTTTAATGATGATGAAAAGAAAGAAGTTGAATAGGAAGTTATCAATTATTTATGTATTAATGACCAATGGCCATCAGAAATTAAATCTGAGATGCTTGATTCTTTGTATAATTCTTTAGACAACAAGTGGCACATTGCCATAGAAAAGGAACAAGAAATAAGAGAGGACATATTTGCACAATACTTTCCTGATGTGCCTAAAATAGAACTATATGAAGTGGTGGAGAGATATAAGGGCCTCTTCTTCATGAGAAGAAGAAGACTCCTGTTATTGGAAGGAAAAGTTCCGGAAGTGGTCAAAGATACCCACTCCCTTGCTCAATCAACTTTAAGACTGAATGAAGTGGTTGAAGCCAATAGGAAAGCAGAGCAAGAACCAGAAATCACTCAACCAGATGAAGTATACAACAGTGAAGGAGAACTGGTCACCACTCAAATGAAACCGATTGATGTTGATGCCTTAAATGGTGACAATGTTACTCTAGAGGCACCCATAGAAATAGAAGATCATGAGAAACAAGAAGAAGACAAGCGAAAATAGGTAGAGGAAGAGAAGAAGAAACAAGAGGAAGACAAGAGAAAACAGGCAGAGGAAGAGAAAAAGAAACAAGAGAAAGAAAAGACAAAACAGGTGGAACATGAAAAGAGCAAAGAAGAAGAGAAGAAAAAGAAAGAGGAAGAAAAGAGAAAAGAAGAGGAGAATAAGAAACAAGAGGATGAGAAGAAGAAGAAGGAAGCAGAAAAGGAAGAGGAGAAGAGAAAGGAAGAGGAGAAGAGAAAGGAAGTGGAGAAGAAAAAGGATGAAGATGAAGAGAAGTGGAAAGAAGAGGAGAAAAAGAAGGTAGAAGAAGACAAGAAGAAAGCCAAAGAGAAAGAAGAAGTGGCACAAAGCACTTAGATGGAGACTCCAAAGGCAACCGGTAGTCAAGCCAAACCGACTGACATTACCAGTCCTATTGACCTCCAATCTACAAACGAATCGGAGCTACTGCAGAGCATTAAGCTTTCTCAAGAGCGATTGGATGCTCTAAGGAGGAAAAAGGAGGAAGATGTTATCCAAACTGTGGTGGAAACACTCACCAATTTGATAGCTGGTATAAACCTCCCTAGTACCGATTCCTCACTTGCCTAATTAAAGCTTCTATGTATAGTTGTGGAAGACCAGGTTCAAAGCCTGGAAGAAGTTGCAGAAACAAATGCCAAAAAGGAGCATGAAAAGGCTCTGAACATTGCCTTGGTGAAGAAGTTGAATGAGCTTTGGTCAGAACTTCAGAAGGCACAAAAGGACATCAGAGCTGCAATGGATAAGGGCAATCTACTACTCAGCAAGATTTGTCAACCTCATTTATTCTATGATGATGTGCTCACTCAGAAGGACAAACTGCAATCTGATATGCAGTCATTTATTAGCACCTTCAAGATGCCATATGATTCCTTCTCCACATATGGACAAACTGCTCACCAGTTTCAACTTCAGTCTGCAAGACTAGAGGCAAATATAAGCAATCAAACATGTAATTTGTAGGAACTTCAACTGGCCTACTACCAAGACTGCAAATTCTCTAGAAATGCTACCTCAATATAGATGCCCTAACGGTTACTCAAGAGATGAGTACCATGGATGCCATAGAGGAGTAGGTTTATCAGATGCAAATGGAGAATGAGGTTGCTACCTCATTGCTTGAATCATGGTCTTTATCCATGAAGACATTTATGCAGGATTTTAAATTAGTTTTTGACAAATTTCACTCTTTATTGTCATAAAATTTTTAAATCAATTTTTAATGCTAATGGAACAGAGGTTTTTCAACTGTACTTTGTCATTGTTGGCAAAGGGGGAGTAGTATTTTGTATTTAAAAGTTTGATGCATGCTTTGCATACTTTCATGTTTATCTCAGTAAGGAAGTAGTATACATTGTATTTTATGCAAAAGGGATAGTGTATATGCTTAAGGGGAGTAATTTTGCTTATGGCATAATTTTGTTGTAAAACACTTACATGTCAAAATTTTTCCTTAGTGTTGCCATCAATGCCAAAGGGGGAGATTGTTGGAATTTTGATGATTATGTTGTGATTGTCATTGATGGACACACACTTGCTATGAGATCAATTTGAGAATGTATGAATTATGCTCAACCGGTAATTGTTCCAAACCGGTATCATGTTGTAGTCTTTAGACTACTGTTGTTATGCAGAAAGTGTTTACCGATCTCAAGTGGTATAAAGACCCAAGCGACATAGAGAGATCAAGTGGTTTAAGGATCTCAAGCGGAGCGGAGCAAAGGAGCCAAAAGCGACAGTTCTCTTTTTCCCAGTCTTCAATTTTTGTCAACCGGAAATCTGTTTGAACCGGTATTACTCTAAGTCACCAACTAGTAACCAGAAAGTTGGACAAACTGGTAATACTCTATGATGAGTTACCAACTGGTATATTTATGTGATGAGTTACCATCCACTGACACTTTGATGGTGTTTTTGTGCCGTGTTATCAAATGTGTCTAGATACAATGAACCTAGGAACTTGTAATGAAATCCTATTGGACCGACATGAAATCAGATTCCTTTTAAGGACATCATGTCTAGGGTTTTAAAAAAAGAGAGAGAGCATGCGAGTATAGCTGTGAGGTTTTGTAGTGGTTGAAAGAAAACCTCTTGAATGTGCGATCTTAACTGAGAAGATCAAGTCTATGAGTTGTAACAGAGTAAGGAGTTACTGAAGACTGAAGTAATGTTGAAATGCATTAACTATGAGCTACAATGGATCTAATCAAGTAGACTGTGCCATTTTCCAGAACATTCACTTGTTGATTACTCACATCTTTGACAAGTTAGAAACCCTTAACTGGGTAGGCCCAGAAAAGCCTTTGTAAATCCTCTAACAAGGTGGTTCACATCTGTGGATCTGAAATCCTCTCACAAGGTATTCTTTAATCGGACTTATCTCCTAATAAAGATTGAGATTCCTAACAAGATCTATTCTGGTAAAGAACATTGTATGACCTTAACTGGTCTAATTACTATTCCGCTATGTGGGGGAAAAAGTGACACTAAGAAAACATGCCCTAATCTCACTTTCAATCACACACTTGTGGAATACGAAAGAGCCTAGAGGTATCACACAATTGGCTACTTCTTTTTGTGGAAGAGAGAGCCACGGGCTACCTATTAGGATTTCTATTCCTTTGTTGCAAATGATAGATAGAATGATGCAAGTTCAATTCCTAACCCCAAAGTGCAAGTATGAACTAATAACAAGATTGCAGAATTGAGATTAAACAATGGAAAGCTGTAAACACAAGGACAAGATAAGAATGTAAATGCGTACTTGGTGTTAAAATTTGAGTGAAAATGTTCAGGACGGGGGCGTGGGCGCCACTGTCCTGATTCTGCCCCTGAAACTGCTCTGGAAACTGCTGTTTTGCAACCTGAAAAGCTGTCAAAAATGCTGAAAATTGCTGTCTGACAGAAGGACCAGGGCGCCCAGCGCCCCTGTCCTAGGGACCAGGGCGCCCAGCGCCCCTGTCCTGGCAGGACCAGGGCGCCCAGCGCCCCTGTCCTGGCAGGACCAGGGCGCCCAGCGCCCCTGTCCTGGCAGGACCAGGGCGCCCCACGCCCCTGTCCTGGTCTTTTGCTCTACAATTTGGTGTGTTGTTCAGTCTCAGTCTGCTTCCATTGGATCTGCAACTTGCGGCGTCGTCCGAATCCCGAAACCTGCACTTATATCTGAAAAGGGTGTTTTGGACGACTATATAGGGTTTTGCCTTAGTCAAACCCCCGCTTTGGTGATTTCCACCTCCACGAATAGCCAAGTTGTATTGTAAAAGTAGTGTGTGTGCAGACCTTGTGTGTGTGCAAGATCCTAAAATGCAAGTAAGCAAACTAGAGCAACCTAGAAAGTAAACCCTAATTGCTTGTAAATGACAATGTAAATGCTCCAAATCAAGATGCCAAGTGATCTAAAGCATGAATGTAAGTGACATAATGAGGCTTATGCAAAGACATGAAAACAACATGAAATCATACCCAACCCCAAGGTAGGGGTACAAGCCAATCTTCAGTCGGTGATCCCTTATTGCTCTTCAATGTCTTCAAAGCCCTAAATGGATGAATGAAATTGATAGAATGCTTGATGGATGGATGTTGAATGTTGTTGAAGTCTTCAAAGATCTGCTCTTTCGCTGCATAGAAGGCCCTTGAAACCAAAAATCTAGATCCCTTCAAATGAAGAAAGAGAGCTCTTATATATGAAACCCTAGGTCTTAATTTCAACTTTTGGCCGACCTAGAGATTGAATCTCCCACCAATTTCTTGGGGTTAAGCTTTATTTTATGATTGGATCGCGCTCCTAAAATTTTGGGAAAAATGTCCGGGACCATGTGCACGCCGGGCGCCATGGTCCCGACAACTTTTCACCAAATTTTCAGGGCCGTCGGATATGATGATTTTAGAGCGAATCCCAAAGTTACAGCTGATTTCGAGATGTTTTGACCCCCGAAATCAAGCCCCCAAGTTCAAAATAGGACCTAATCAGGGTTTTTGATTAAATGATGTATTGGAAGAATAAAATGAAAGGGGCACACTTTAATGAAAAGGGCCCAACTTTATGATATGGGAGATGATAAAATAAGACCCTAGACCTAATTAATTTAATTAAGTGCTAAAGGGGAAATGCAATGCAAAATGAAAAATGCGCCAAGGCGGGTGCTAAACTAGGTGTGAAATTGTACCACCCTAGCAAGTGCGTAGAATTTACGACGCTACATTTAGGCCCCACTTTAGCGGTCATATGAACACTACGTGCATATGCAAGCTAAAGTACAGAAAAGTAAACATTATTTGAAAAAGGATATATCCATAAGTCTGTCGAACGAAGCCCCCAACGGTATCTGCAGTACTCAGTTAGGAACCACAACCTACAAAACCACATGTTAGATCACAAAATCACCTAATGCTTACTAAGGAAGGTGATGAAAATTCGAGGGTAGCTATATGCCCCCCCTGTTTCGGCTTGCTAATTTTAGTGAGTTGAAACAGGGTATCATGTTTACCACTTCGAATTGTTAAAGAATATTGATGACAAATGCTCACAAGAAGATTTGATATGAGATCAAAAACTAATGGAGAATCATTTGGTAAGAAAGAGGACTAAATCTCAATTCCAACACAACAAAGAGTGTGAGGATTTGAGAGTTCTCTAACACAAGATGAAGGATGTAAATGGAAACAAAATGCAAAGAGAAGAAAAGAAAGGAAAAAAAGCATGAATACACACATTGGTGATCCATGAAAAGAATAGTGAGAGAGAAAACATGGACTTCTCGCCCCTAGATCTTGTCTAGGTGATCCATGGGACAAAGGACATGGAAAACTAGCCCCTAGAGTCTGTCTAGGTGATCCATGTAAGGGAGGAGAGTGAGAAAGTCTAGCCTTATGCCGCTAGTTCCACTCAACCTCGTGCATGTGTGTGTAAGTGAGGTTAGAAGCACCTCAGAGGAGTCTATGCCCGAGTATGCTACAACCTATATATGTATAGTACAAAAGAGTGACATCTCACTCTAAGAGTCTGTGCTCTGGTTCTGAGAATAATCACCTTGCATAAAAGAAAAATGGAGACATCTCGCTCTAAGAGTCTATGCTCTGGTTCCGAGAATGACCCATTGCTCAAAAAAAGTGTAATGTTTATGTCATAAGAAAAGTAGAACAAGGATACCTACCTTCATCACAAAAGAAGATACCCCAAAAATGCAACAATGTCATAGATCCAAGCAAGGGAGTTTTTGCACTCTTTAAGCAAGGATAAGATAGTTGAAAAGGGATATCTTGTAGTATGTGTAAAGGAGATCCTTAGAGGAGAAGAGGTCTTTGTACAAAAGACACCTATCTCTGAGAGGAATTGTCTTATAACATCTTCTAGAATAAGACAAAGAAGAGAATAAGAATGCAATACTTCCTTCTTTTGCGAGGTGAAAGTGATTCTTAATGAAGGATGACGCTCTTTTTAACCCAATCGGGGGAGAGTGAATTCATTATGGATGTATTTTACCAAGTGCAAAAGAGGTTGTAGTCAAGGAATTACACCTCTTGTGAGAGAGAATCCTTGAACAAACAACAACAAATGCATACAAGGAATAACATCAAGTAATAAAGTTCACACCATCCACGAAATAGGAAAAAGTGGATCCTTAGATAAAAATAAGGAAAGATCATTGCCTCCCAAGGATAAGGACAATGAGAAGGACTTACACAATCTTCTAGGGAGAGATTTAGACATAAGAAAAATGTACTACATACTCACATGAGTTCATGCAAGCAAGACATTAGTGTATGTAAAATGCTCCTCACAAGAAGTGGGTAGGATAAGAAAGAGAATACACATCTTCTCCCATATCTAGGAAAAGAGGATTCTAAAGAAAAGATGATCAATATTTCCACACTATTACCCCATAGGAACAAGAGATAACATAGAAAAATTAGGCTATTATGTTGCTTCAAAAATATGATTGCACTTGAAATTGTACCATCATGAATGACAATGAGCCCCCAGTAAATGAGCTACAAATGTCACATAATGATGAGCAACATAATAGCCATTAATGTTATTTAAAGACATGATAGATTGAATGAGGTATTTGAATATGACATGCTAAATGCTCAACTATAAGTGAGATCAAAAACATGTATAAAATGATAAAAATTGAAGAAGAAAAATCACAAGAAATCTTAGAAGAGGGATGAGTGTAATTTATTAGAGCCTTATCCCTGGAGGAAAGGACTTTATGATGAATAGGAGATAAAGATTCATAAGTGGATTTAGAAATTTGAGGGGATTCAGAAAGAGATTTGTTCATCACCAAGATTTCCTTATGAGGGGAATGAGAGTTGATAGGAGTAGAAGATGATTTAGTTGAAGTGAGATCATCATCACTATATTAAATATAGCATTCACACTGAGAGATGGTCTTTTAGACGCTTTGGTGGGCTTAGAAAGATTATATCCAAGTCCACATGAATATTCATGCATGTTATGTTCTAAAGGAACTTTAATTCCTTGTTCATTTGTGCCACAACCATTCCCACTATAGCCACTCTTAGCCAAAATGTGAAAACCACGACCATAACGATTAGCCATTTCAGAAAGAAAAAGTGTTTTTTCATAAGACAAAGAATCAAATTCTTCAGAATTAGAGGTGTGAGGAGAAGAAGTTTGAGATGCGGCCATAAAATTATTGTTCATAGGTTCAGGTAAGACCGATTGATCTCTAGTTTCTTCCTTCTTTTTAACTTTAAGCTCTCTAGGAGGAACCCTATACTCACCTACAAAGGTGGGATTAAAATCAAGAGATCCCCAATCATCTTCTGCGAGAACCTTCTCAGGATCAAAAGCCTTTTCATGTGTAGATTCAAGTTGAGAAGAATCTTCTTCAAGAACTTCAGACTCATCCAAAGAATTTTGATTATCAGAGGGTGATGATTCATCCATAGGTATCTTTTTTAACGAGTCATCACTAGAAGAGGAAGGCTTAGAAGAACTCCCTTTGGAAGTAGATGTTTGCAAACAAGCTTGAAAATTAGTATCACCTATCAAGGTATATGTCTTATTATTATAAATAAATTTAACTTGTCTATGCAATGTAGAGGGGATAGCTTGCATACTGTGAATCCAAGGTCTCCCTAATAACAAGTTGTATGTTAGATTTCCCGACATAACATGGATAGGAGTAGGCAAAGTAACAGGTCCCACTGTGATGGGTAAGGTGATAATACCTAATGAAGATTTAGCCACATTATCAAAGCCTCGAATGGGACGAGAGTCAGGCTCAATAAGGGATGTATCCACATTCATCTTATGCAATAGATTAATGCTACACACATTAAGGCCATAACCATTATCTATCAGTGTTCGTCTTATAGCAGTGTCATTTATGATAACCACAATCATCAAGGGATCATATTGATGTTGAATTTCACTAGTAGGCAACTCATCTTGAGTAAACACAATTTGAGCTTTAGGATTCATCACAGAGTTAACCAAAGACACTATATTACTAGATGTATTAGGTGGAGGAACATTCAAATCTTTCAAGGCATCTTGTAACATTCCATGATGAGCGGAAGAAGTTTGGATCAAATCCCAAAGGGATATCTTAGCAGGGGTAGCTTTAAGTTGTTCTATGAGATCATATTCCTTACCAAGAACTTGTGAAATATGTGGAACTTGCGAAAGAATTGGTTGGGAAGGAGGAAGTGAAGTTGGGATAACCGGAGGAGGATTAGGTTGCCTATTATTTCTTGTGTTATAGGTATGAGCAACCGCATGATAACTCTCTCTAGTCAGTTGCTTAGCATACTCATAAGGGCTCTTAGTAGAATAACCTCCTTGCACAGTAATAATAGGTTTCTTAGGAGTGAAAAAAGAATCATTAGCATAACCACCTTGAACCACTAAGATAGGCTTATTTAAGGGTTGAGAATTTTGAGAGGGACAAGCACCTTGGATAGTGAAGAGAGGTTTGTTAGGTGTTTCATTCACATGTATCAAATTGATTGAGGATGGTTTAGAGGAATGAACAAAAGTGTTGGAAGAATTATTAATAGTCCTCTCTTGCACTAAAATCTTATCACAGATTAAATCAATTTTAGGAGAGAGACAAGGGGTAGGCATTGATATTCTAGTAGGAAGAGTAATACTAGGAAAGGTCATATCATCCTCTATCATCAAAGGATATACATGGGGAATAAAATCTCTAGGAGAAGGATCAACATTACTCTCTAAAGTCTCACTTTTTAGAGGGAGATCTTTGAAAGAGATGTTAACCATCTTGCTTTGAACTAGGGTTTCCTTATGAGTAGAACCAAGTTGAGGAGACGGAGAATAATTGAGATTCAAGGAAGGTGAGAAACTATCAAGGGAGTTTTCAATCTTGATTTCATCCCCTTTGGCTAGGGTTCTCTCATGGGGTAGAGAATAATCTACACCTTCTTCTATTGGTTCATCCCAAATAGTGAAGTTGTTGGAAGGAATGTTTGAAGTATTGTCAATTTCGGGAGAGGAGATAACATTGTTTATTAATTCCTCATCCTTAGGAGGGAGAGCATCAATAGATGTGCTAAAATCATCCTCTTTCCTCAAAATATGTTCAATATGATCTTTAGGGGAGAGAGAATTAAGGAAATTGCTTATTATTTCATCTTCTTTCTCTAAGGGATGCTTATGGGTAAGAAAAACTTTAGGAGAAGGGTAAGCATTTATCATTAATTCATCATCTCTAGTGGGAATTTTGTTGGAAAAGGAAATTCCATCACTAGGAAATGTAGGGATAATGTCATCTTCTTGCACAAAAGGATCCTCATGAAGGGAGTGTTTTTTAGGAGGAACATGAACATATTTCTCCAAAGATTCATGCTTAGGAAGGAGATCTTTGAAAGAAGTGTTCATAACCTCTTGTTGCACTAACATGCCCCCATTGGAAGGACCAACTTTAGGAGAAAATAAGTCATTGTCCATCAATACCTTTTCACTTAGAGAGGCATCATGTAGGGAAGGTAAAGTAACATTAAGAAAGGTGTTTATGATATCATTCTCTTCCTCTAGGATAGCTAAATAGGAAGGGCACATTTTAGGAGAATTGCCAAGATCACTCTTAAAGTCTTCATCCTTAGAGCATGGGAGAGTCTCAAAGGGATTGGTAGCAACTCTTTTAGGCACTAAAATGTTGTTATAGATGGGGGGAGGTTCTTTAGGAGAAGGAAAAATTGAAACAAGGGAAGCTAACCCATTATCACATCTATGAAATGAATGCATCATGACAACAATTTTCCTTTTTCAAATGATAACACATGCAAAATAGAAGGAAATGTTTAATTTTAACCAATGCAAGCACTTAGAATGTAGATTTAGAAAATGAAATTTATGATTCAAATGAGTTCCTAAATCAGATTTTAAATTATTGATCCCAATTAAGCTATCCACAAGTTCAACTTTGAATTGAAAAAAATTAGGGTTTTAGCAAAATTTCCTCTAAATTTTTGAATCTTGCAAGAAATTAAAACTTGTAAACATAAATTTGAATTTGAAATAGCATAAACACTCAAATTTGAAAACATAAATCAGAATTAGAGAAGATTGGAGTTCACGTCGGGTTCACCAAAATGTGTGGGGGAAAAAGTGACACTAAGCAAACATGCCCTAATCTCACTTTCAATCACACACTTGTGGAATACGAAAGAGCCTAGAGGTATCACACAATTGGCTACTTCTTTTTGTGGAAGAGAGAGCCACGGGCTACCTATTAGGATTTATATTCCTTTGTTGCAAATGATAGATAGAATGATGCAAGTTCAATTCCTAACCCCAAAGTGCAAGTATGAACTAATAACAAGATTGCAGAATTGAGATTAAACAATGGAAAGCTATAAACACAAGGACAAGATAAGAATGTAAATGCATACCTGGTGTTAAAATCTGAGTGAAAATGTTTGGGACGGGGGCATGGGCGCCACTGTCCTGATTCTGCCCCTGAAACTGCTCTGGAAACTGCTGTTTTGCAACCTGAAAAGCTGTCAAAAATGCTGAAAATTGCTGTCTGACAGAAGGACCAGGGTGCCCAGCGCCCCTATCCCAGGGACCAGGGCGCCCAGCGCCCCTATCCTGGTAGGACCAGGGAACCCCACGCCCCTGTCCTGGTCTTTTTCTCTGCAATTTGGTGTGTTGTTCAGTCTCAGTCTGCTTCCGTCGGATCTGCAACTTGCGGCGTCGTCCGAATCCCGAAACCTGCACTTATATCTGAAAAGGGTGTTTTGGGCGGCTATATAGGGTTTTGCCTTAGTCAAACCCCCACTTTGGTGATTTCCACCTCCACGAATAGCCAAGTTGTATTGTAAAAGTAGTGTGTGTGTAGACCTTGTGTGTGTGCAAGATCCTAAAATGCAAGTAAGCAAACTAGAGCAACCTAGAAAGTAAACCCTAATTGCTTGTAAATGACAATGTAAATGCTCCAAATCAAGATGCCAAGTGATCTAAAGCATGAATGTAAGTGACATAATGAGGCTTATGCAAAGACATGAAAACAACATGAAATCATACCCAACCCCAAGGGAGGGGTACAAGCCAATCTTCAGTCGGTGATCCCTTATTGCTCTTCAATGTCTTCAAAGCCCTAAATGGATGAATGAAATTGATAGAATGCTTGATGGATGGATGTTGAATGTTGTTGAAGTCTTCAAAGATCTGCTCTTTCACTGCATAAAAGGCCCTTGAAACCAAAAATCTGGATCCCTTCAAATGAAGAAAGAGAGCTCTTATATATGAAACCCTAGGTCTTAATTTCAACTTTTGGCCGACCTAGAGATTGAATCTCCCACCAATTTCTTGGGGTTAAGCTTTATTTTATGATTGGATCGCGCTCCTAAAATTTTGGGAAAAATGTCCGGGACCATGTGCACGCCGGGCGCCATGGTCCCGACAACTTTTCACCAAATTTTCAGGGCCGTTGGATATGATGATTTTAGAGCGAATCCCAAAGTTACAGCTGATTTTGAGATGTTTTGACCCCCAAAATCAAGCCCCCAAGTTCAAAATAGGACCTAATCAGGGTTTTTGATTAAATGATGTATTGGAAGAATAAAATGAAAGGGGCACACTTTAATGAAAAGGGCCCAACTTTATGATATGGGAGATGATAAAATAAGACCCTAGACCTAATTAATTTAATTAATTAAGTGCTAAAGGGGAAATGCAATGCAAAATGCAAAATGCGCCAAGGCGGGTGCTAAACTAGGTGTGAAATTGTACCACCCTAGCAAGTGCGTACAATTTACGATGCTACATCCGCAGATAGTTACTTGTGAGTTTCATCTCACTGTGGTTTTTCCCATTTGGGTTTCCATGTCAAAATCTCTTATGTTATGGTGATTGTGCTTCTGTGGGTGAATGCATTATTTTCTATTTGGTTTGCATGTGTGTTAACCAGTTTGTTTGCTAAACTGTTTTACCGGTTTGTTTGCTAAACTGTTTTACCGGTTTATTGCTAGACTATTAAAGTGTTTAAGTATAGTATTTTTTGGTATACTAATTAACCCCCTCCTCTTAGTATTCATCATTCAGTAGGAACATGATTAGGGTATCCTTGGATTCCCTCAAAGAAAAGTTGTTTGTATAACTCCAAATTAATGGGTCTTCTCTGGAACTGGTTACAAGTAGGATTATTACCCATGTTCATTCTCATATTAGGACTATGAGCTAGAGGGACTTGATTAATTTGGTTGGCAATGGGGACTTGACTAACTGGACTAATACTCACAGGTAGGGTTGACTAAATTTTGATTGGAGGGTGTGAGGCATGCTGACGTAAAAACTTATTTGGGTTAGTTGAAGGAAAGATTATAGGAGGAGCCTTTAGATAATTTATTTTTGTTTTAACCTCTTGATTGGCTGCTTCTAACTCAGCTCTCTCCAATTCCTTTTGCAAATCTTCCTTTTATTTCCTCATCCTTTCTATCTTTATCTCATGAGCAGACAACCGATGAGAGATTTCTTCTGTAGTCTTAGATACAAACCCAATTTCCATGCACTTTTTTTTTCCTTTGTCAATATTAGTTCTAACAGGTTGTGGATCACTAAGAACCTCCCTACTAGGTTACACAACAAACTTGTGTGTAGGGTTAGTCTTGACAGTTAGATTTTCTCTGATAACTAGACCATCTTCATCACTCTTGGTTTTCTCTTGAGTGAACAATTCAAGATCAGAAATCTGCCTTAAAATCTTGTCTCTCTTAATTAATTTAGCCTTAACTTCCTTCTCCTTATTTGTTTCTTTTTGTGTCCTTAGAGAAATCAATTGATGAACTCCTCTATTAAGAGCCTCAATTTCTTGGGATACTTCATCTTTATCAAGGAAAATCTCTTCAGAATTTGACATATTAACTTGATCAATATCAATCAGACTAATATTCCCATCTACAGTTCTTGGTACAGAATCCATCTTAACATTAGAACTATTCCTATCCTTCCCAGACAAGCCAACATGTGAAATCCTCTAATTCAAAACTTGGACATCTTCATTATTACCAAACAACCCAGAATGAAAACCGAAAACGTCTTGCTCAAATTCACGGGAAGAAGAATTTGAATTTGCAAATATGGGTCTTTCAGATGACTTACCCGCATGACTTCTTTTCTGTATCCAGGCAACATTAGATGGCTCATGTGCAACTGATCTTTTCTATCCTTTTTGGGCTTGCTCACCTTGCAACGTCTCTTGGGGAATTCTCCTAATGTATGATCTCGTGTTCTTTCCTCTCTGCATTATACTTATTTTCCTTAAGATGAATTATACTTATTCAAGAGCACTGGTTATTTCATGTCAGAGTCGCCACCCAAAACTATGGGAAAATAAGGAATTAAGCTTGGCAAATCACTCATAGAAAATAGTAGAACAAGAAAGTCTTCAGAGAGAAAATAACAAAGATCAAAAATAAGACGGCTAGTTACAAGGACCAAATACACACAATCTCAAAACGATTTTTAGCTAATATAAGCACCAATCTGAAGCATAGATTCACACTATAACTCTCCCCAACAGAGTCGCCACTTTTGTTATTTTCAAATTCTGATTTTCCTATCCCCTCTATAATAAAATTCAAAGCCTCTGTTGCATGTGGAGAGAATGACAAGAAAATCAAAACCCAGGATAACATATAACAAGGTTTATACAAAACCTTCTACACTTCAACCTTACCATAAGCTTAGGTGGGTATACCTCTCGTGAATACTTTCACAATTTTAATATAAGATCCATAGTAAACCAGTGTTAGAAACCTGTGAACCTCATCACCTCAACAATACTAAAAACTAAAGAGAAAACATGTATTCATTTTTTAGTCTTGATCCCCAAGAAAAATAGAAAGAACTCCACAAATGATATCAGTGCCTTGTCCGGGCTACAGAGTCCCCCAAACTAAATAAAAAGTTTTGAATCTGGACTTTCACATACATCCTATCACTTCTACTTCATCAACCTAATATATATATATATATATATATATATATATATATATATATATATATATATATATATATATATATATATATATATATATATATATATATAAGTTTTTCTTTTAAGCTAAACCATTTATCAAATTCAAGCAGAAAACTATTGATTTACTAACAAAGAGATTTCACGTATATTTAATTTCTCTCCTAGAGAGAAAAGCCTAAAAACATGTCTGTAAGATTGCCTTGTAGTCCCATTTCAATCAAATAACCCTAGATTTTTTTAAAAGAAACCAGTAAATCAATGAATGCATACAAGAAGACAACAGAGATATGAGCTCAACACGATTTGATCTGTATATTAATATCCATTTTCAAAAAATCATACATAACTCAAGGTATTTTCTGAAAAAACCATAAAACCTTATATATATTTTGATAGAGTTTTCTTACAAATTCTTGCGATGATTCTTTCAATAGTCCTAGTATCCATTTATAATAATATGGATGCAAACAAGCTTCAAACTTTCCTAGGAACAATTTGTTACAACCATAATTCCCTTTTGATAGAAGTTACAAATAACCTTCATCCCTAACTTCCTGAAGGTTTTTACAACGCTGCGACATCAGTTGATTATTCTTGATCCTCTGCTTCTTGCAAACCATATTTGTCTTTCCATCCCTAAAACACATCATCATTGGGCCAAGAGTAACTAATAATTTTCTTCTTCAATTTATTCAATCTTTTCCAGGTGCTTCTTAACTGCTTGACCTCAACCTCCAAAAAACCATAATATGACTTCATTTTTTCAATTTCTTCAATTGTTTGAATAAAGAAAGATGTGTCATCTGAATTGATGACTTCATTTATCCATTGGGACAATTTATGTCATAGCTCATCAAGCCATACTTTTTCATCTTTCAACTGACTTGAACTAACAAAACCTCCAGGAAATAGTTCAAACTTCTGGTTAGCATATTCTTTTCTGTACAAGTTGGCCTTTCTTTCTAAACCAACTCTTCCTTCTTCTAACCTATACATACCTTTAACCAACTCACATGTGGATTTAATATTGGAATCAGCCTCAACCTCTTCATAGGATGAACACATAAGTTCCAAATCTGCTTCCCTTGCCATCCATTTATTTAAAATTGGCTCCAGAGTAGCCTTGTCCTCCTTCAAATCAGTCAACATGCTTACAACTCTTTTCATATATATATGTATATAATAGAAGCTCCTACTGTGTCAGCAAACTTCAAAATTGTGCCCCTAATCTTTTCCTCATATTTATTAGCAAATACAGCTTGAGCTTGCTTCAATTTCTCCATTTCATCTTGAATAGATTCAGTGGATTGGAAACTAGGGTTTACAGGGGACAAGGGAAACTCAATGATGGGACTGGCAGAGGGAGGTTTGGCTAGAGAAGAGGCAATCATCAAGGTAGAAGACTCACCTTGATGATACTGCCCTGCTATTTGATTCTTCAATTTGGCAATCACACTATCCCTTTGAGCTATTTCAACTTGGGCTCCATTATAGGCTCTTAGGATTGCCTCCAGCTTGACCTGGAGATCTGCCTTTTCTTTTGGCTCTTTCTCAGCCACGACCATGTTGAATTTTGTTGATTCCAAGATTGTGCCACCAGCCTCCACTACCCCTGTGTCTTTTACCCTCTTGACAATCATGCCACTGAGATAGCTTGATTCTAAGGTGTCTTTCCTATTTTTATTCTCTTCCCTCTTTAGTGACGACATAACTAAAGTAGCATGATCATTTCTGTAAGCTATTCCCTCGAGGGGCTCTATCTCCTTCCTCACGGCCTCAAGCACTAACGCATCTGCTATATCCCATTCAGGGAGAATCAAAACTCCTATTTTTGCAATCATTTTCCTCCCTTGTTCTGGGGCAATGTTCCCAAATTCTGTCAACATTTCTTGCTTTATATATTCTTCAACTGCAGATGTATCTTTGTGAGTATTCTCATTTTTTCTTTTCTCACATCTTACCTTGAACTAGCCTATATTTGTCCTCTAGACAAACTGCAAGAAGGACCCTGTTTTGATGAAGCTATCATCTGCCAAAAATTCTTCACTGGCCTGCTTAATGAAAGGGTCAAGTTCTTTTCCTATGAAATCCTTTGTAGTTAGGTCCATTTGGGCACTTGCCGACTCCTCAGGCATTCCTTCTTGCAACTCCTCATAAGTGAGGGCAATTTCCCCAAGGCTTCCTAATTGCAGCAGTTTTTCTGCTACTACATGTTCATCCCCTACATGGATTGGGGATTGAGATGGAGAATACAAAGGCTCATTTGTTTGTACCTCTTTTCCCACCCTTTGCCTTTTAGGAGAGTCTTGAATCTCAACTAGATCTTCTAATGCCCTTTTACCTTTTGAAGTAGAAGGCTCTTCCCTAATTGGCATCAGTACACTGTACTTTGACCTTTTCTGCACCATGTGTTTTCCTGGGGAGATCACCTTGGATAAGGAAGGGTTTGCTGAAGCCAATTTGGCCTTTTCAGGATCAGCTTTCATCACAACCTCCTTCTTTTCCTTCAGGGTTTGCATTAGATCCTCAAAGTAATCTATCAAAAATTTAATCTTTTCCTGAAAAGGATTAAAACTAACCAGGGGATCATAACTACTGTCAAAATAATGAATGAAATCCAAAATCTTCTTGAAAGCTAGCCATTTTTCTTTCCTAACTTCTTGCTCAACAAGATTGAACTCGTTCCTTATTAAATCCTCAGGGAAATGGAACTGGTGTGCCTTATCTCTGCATATGGCTCTATTCTTAAACATACCATTAAAGAAATTGTCAGGGTTAGCAAATCTTGCCACTACAGTAGACAACCTGTATGGCCAAAAGAAATCATCAAAATGTGTCCAACCACCCTTGGTGATTACAAACTGATGTGCTATGGTGACAGTTGGGAAAATTATTCCATTCCCCCTATTTATCAATTCCGCTTCTTGCAAACCTCCAATTTGCCTCAGGACCTCTGCAATTCCTATCTTCAATGGGACATGATAGGGGAGCAGATATGGAGTACCTCTGAAACTGAACACTCTGAACACAGTGGAGACAGGGTGCATATATATGTCACCCCAATTATGCACAATCTTTACATCTCCAACAAATTCCTTAGGCCTAAGGAATTGAAGGAGAGCTTTAGGAATTCTAGGGTTCTGTGGGCACAAAAGGATCCTAAGCCTAGATGCAAAACATCTATCAAACTTTAGGTAACTTGCAAGACAAAATTGTGCTCCACAATTGAACTGGCATCTCCTCGCCATCCTTTTCCTTGATCAGGTCCATTTCATTAGCAAAATATTCCTTACCTATAAATAAAAACATGTGCATGAGGAGAGAGTACCATCCAAAAGGTTTGTCCACCTTAGCATTTTTTATCCCCATCAATACCTCATGAATGGCATCAATGAGATAAGGTGCAAAATCAAAAGTCACTGCTAGGGATGGGTTCAAAATTTGTGCTATCATGAGCATGTAGTGGGTTGGCATAGTGGTTTTTGCGTCCTCCCCAAAAATCTGACATAAGGACCAATACATCCCTTTAGCCCTCAAAGTGAACAAGTTTAATGAAAATGGCTCCATTGTGCTAGGGCCTACAACTGCTAATCCTCCTATTTTGGTGAAAAATTCCTTCAAGGGGCCATTTCTTAGGTGGTCTCTCTGTGCATTATAGACCTGTGCAAGTGTTTTAAAATTGATGGGCTCTAAATAATTTGACACCTCACTAAGTCTAAACACTTTCCTGAACTCATCATCATTTATCTCAATTAGAGACCCGCCATTTACATTCTTTATTGTCTGTGTATTGTGGTCATAGTTATTTGCAATTTGGGTTAATAGGTCCACATCCATGAAAACCCCAGGGACTATGAGCTTCCCAACATCTAGTTCCCATACACTATTCATAGGAGCAGGGGAATTTCTCTGGCTAAAACCCACTTTGAAAAGTCCCAAACCTGATTTTCCTATTTGGGGATCCCTCAACCAACTCCCTTTATCATATAGCCCACCGCCAATTCTCAGGCGGGCAGCTTTAGGGACCGATTCTTTCATTTTACCTGGAGCAGTAGTGGACCTAGTCAACTGCTCTAAAACGTCATGACAAATGGCTCTCTCCTAATAATTAACCTTCCTTGTGAAATCTCTTTGTGGTGCCATCTCAGAATTACAATTATTTCAATCAAATCTTAGACAGACTTTTGAGAAATTAAGCACCTCGTGATAACAATTCAATTGTAACTGTCAAGCAATTTGTAGAAACTTACTTGTTGCTTGAAGAAATTTGCTCTGTGCACTGGTTCCTCTGCAAGATTCTTTGAATTGATGCTGAAATCTCAATTGATGTGAAGTATTACGGCAACTAAGCATTGATTAGAAACAATTAAGCCACATGCTTCAACAATTAATTCATAATTGAATTCAAAAATGGCTCCATCGGATCACATAAATTTTCTAAGTGTTTTACCTTTTCGCTGCTTCACGAAGAGTAAACTTTTCACAGCTTTGCATCGTGAAATAGCGACAACCATAGGATCATGCAAGATATGCATGTTCTTTACCTTACCTACGTCATCCCCTTTTAAAAATGGGCCCCACCCCTCTTTCGCTGCTTCGCGAAAGGTAAACATCTCGCATCTTTACCATGTGAAACAATACGGACCGTCGGATCGTCAACTAACCGCTCGACCGTTATCCCTCACCGCGACCGCTTGTCTTTTCAACCAACCATGACCACCACCACTAATGGTTCTTTGCTGCTTTGCGAAAGGTAAACATCTCGCATCTTCACCATGCGAAATAACACGCGACATCCGATCAACTTCAAGTTGATTGGTCTTTAGTCTCTTTAGTCTTCAAAGTGGGCCCTCTTAGCAAAGTCACTTGTTTGCAAACCTCCTTTAAGTATCTTTCGCATGGCTATCACTTATTTGTCCGAGCGATCTGCCATTCACCACATCCAAACTGCCACTTGTTTCACCGTACCATGAATTTTACCGACACCACCACCTTTTCAAACAGTCCGATCCCAAAATCCAATTGGAGCCACGTGTCCCCTTGTCAAAACACTTTCCTTCTCAATCGTGCCTCGAACTGTATCACCACCTAAACCGCCACGTCAGAGCGAGCTCCATTTCGCTTTTTCGTAAAGAGTAAACTTCATTTTACTTTGGGTTGCGAAACAACGGGCGGCGTCAGATCTTCTTCAAGATGCATATTCTTTACCTTACAAGCCACCCTTCCTGTCGGGCCCACTGCCTTTTTGCTGCTTCACGAAGGATAAACTTCTCATAGGTTTTCATTGCGAAACAATGCCAACCGCTAGATCATGTCGAAGATGCTCGACCTTTAACCAAGGGATCCGCTTACCTACTGGGCCCACTACCTTTTCTCTACTTCGCGAAGGATAAACATCACACACCTTTGCAATGTGAAACAATGCCAACTGTTGGATCAATAATAAGATACTTGGGCTTTAGCCTTCACCGTGACTGCTTTGCTTAGGCCCGCCACTTTTTCGCTACTTCGTGAAAGGTAAACTTTGCATCTTCTCATTGTGAAATAGCGCTTGTTGTTGGATCCGCTGGAACTTGCATGAACATTACGAAACCCAACACATTAATAAAACAAAATAAGACTTAGGAAAAAGGCACTTATAAAAAGAATTTTATATCTTGCCAAGGCAAAGACCTAAGAAGGAACCCCCCTTCTAACAATGGACCAACCCTTCCATTTAAGTGGAAAAAGGTAACATGAAAATAGAACGTAGGGTTTTCAAGATGAAAAAGGTGAATTTGCAAAAACCCTAAACCCTTAGACAAATAACCCTCAGAGGCAGAATGAAGCCATGAAAGCCCAAAATTCAAAGGATTGAAAAGAGAAATCACCTTGAATTTTAAACAGTGATAAAAGGTTCTTTATTCCGCTTTTTGTCTTCCAGATTTCTTATTTTGAAATGTAAAAATGGTGTATTTAGGATCTTTTATTTCAATTTGGAAGTATATTCAGTTTTTGGTTTCAAGTGTGAAGTTACTATTAGACACAATGTGCCACTGAGAGGGAGGGGGGTGTGAATCAGTGGTTTACAAACTTTTCCCTTTAACTATCCTATGTGTGTATAGGTTATCAGATCTAACAGAAAATAGACTTACTGGTTAGATGGGAGACTATCACAAATGTAATCACACACAAAAGGACAACACATACCACCAACATATACGAGGAAAACCCAAGATGAGAAAAGCCTCAGTGAGAAATGTTGCTGGGGTCTACTGCTCCAAGCCATCCTCACAATGAAACTCTTATTACAATGTTTAGGGCACCAACCTGGTGTAGGGGCACTTATAAAATTTTGTTAACTTTATTTCCAAGATGTTGGAAGCATGTCCTTAGCTTTTTGATAAGGCCAAGAGGCCATTGAGTGTGTGCCCAAATTATTGTAAGGGTCCTAAGAGTCTTAGTTTGGTTTGTTCTATTTTTGAGTTGTTAAGGTCATATGAGTCACTTGGAATTGACCAAGATTGGGGTTGAGCAAAGTTGCTCACCAAGGCAAAAACTTGCAAAAGTTGCTCATAGCAACTTTGCAACATAATCATACACCAACGGCTAGTTGGTTGCCACAATTGGTTGTGAGCATGTCAAACTACTCCAAGGATAGTATAAGGATTAGAAAGACCGATGATAATCTGTTGTTGAATATTTGAAGCAAATAGACCAGTTTGGTTTCTCCATTTTGGTGTTTTTCTAAGTTATTACCTGTTCTTGGCAAGTTTGTGCAGCATGTACGGATTGAAAATCACCAAACAGGGACATGGATTGCTAGACTAGTGTCTTACGTTCTTTATTCTTTTGTTTTGAAGTCCTAAAGTGTTGTATTTTATAAGTTATCTTCATTTGATTGCAGGCGGGTTCAAAATTCCCAAAAACCAGGGTATTGAGAGCTCAATGGCTCCAACCTAGCATTCCATGGTGGATACCCACTTTTAAACCTTTTGGAATGTTATGTTGCAATGTAGTTTATGTCTTCTTTTTGGTTTTGAGGTAGAGGAAGCTAAACTATAGATTTTCCACCATACCCTAGGCTTGGCACGTTGAGTTGGCAAGCATTAGGAATCATGGATAACGGGCCCTAATTGGGTGAATCTAGTGGATGGAGGTGAAAGATGGTTGGATTGGAAATCATTATTGAAGTATTTGAGCAAATCCCTACTTTTTAGGCCTAGGAAGGGGCAATTAGGCCTAGTTAGCCCAATAAGGGTTAGACATGTTGACGACAGAACCCACCTCCAGTTTTGAGATATTGTCCATAACTCTGAAAAGGGTGTTTGAAATGCTAAAGAGTTCATAGGGTTGTTAAAGAATATTGTTAGATAATCGCAGAATACCTTGCTGACAAGGCTATTAGAATTAGGTCTCCTAGAAGGCCTAAATGTGCAGTTTGCTTGTGAAACTTGGAATCACTAAATATTAAAGATTTTGAGGAAGGAGTAAGGTTGGAAACCCATAAAAAATCATCCATCCTTATGTGTGTAATGTAGGAAATGAAGATCGTGTGGTAGAAGGGTTGAACTCTCAGATTGAGTGAGAAAGGGGAGTTAGCAAACTAGGTCTCCTAAGCAAGAGTTTGGAACTCACAAAAAAAAAGGTGCTTATCCTAGTCTAAGGACCTTTGGAAGGTTAGAGAGGGTAAGTCCTGTAGACCCTTGGAGGGTGTAGAATCATTGGATGGTTTTAGTGTAGCTTGGAGAAGACACCAAGACAAAGTAACCACAAGTAAGTGTGAGTCAATTCCCTCTACATCAGATTGGTATCAGAGCCAATTGATTGAACAAAGCAATGTATGTTAGACCTAGAGGTAGAGTTAGAAGCCAACAACATGCCACTAAAGGCAATGAGCCAAGAGGTCATTGAGAATTTGGTCCAAGATATGCTTACTGAAGTTCGGGTGCAAGGAACCAAGAAAGGAAAGGGAAAAATCACTAAATGGGGTGATGAAACTGATGATGAAGATGCAGATGTGATAAGAGTGATAACAAAAAAGGAGTTGGACAAAGATCAGTATATCTTCTTGGATGCTCTCAAGTCACTCAATAAATACAACATATAAGGTTTACCAGTCTACAATGGAAGCCTAAATAGAGAAGAGTTATTGGATTGGTAGAAGCCTTGAACAGTGATTTTGAATACAAGGAAGTTGCAGAAGAAAAGAGGGTCAACTTGGCCAAGACAAGGTTGAAGGGATCAGCCCTAGTGTGGTGGAACATGATGCAAGAGGAAAGAGAACAACCAGGGAGGAAGAAGATCATCTCTTGGGAGAGAATGAAGATTAGGATCAAAACTCAATTCCTTCTTATAGACTATGAGGTACAAATGCACAAGAAGTTGTAGAATTTGAAACAAAGAGAAATGGATGTGAGTAACTATACAGAGGAGTTCAACAAACTTACCTTAAGAGCTAGGAAGCAAGAGGAATAAGTGGAGAAGGTTGCAAGGTACTTAAATGGCCTTAGGAAAAACATTCAAGATGAGATCAACATGATAGCACCTGACACAGTCCAAAAATGCTTTAAATTAGCCTTGAGAGTAGAAGATAAGATCAAAAGGAAAGGTGAACATAATCAAAGGGGTAGAGGTGGAAGAGGTTTCAGAGGAAGAGGTACCTTTGGAAGAGGCTATAACCCCAATAAGAATGAAGAGGGAAATCAATCAGAGAATAGTGGTGATAATCTTAGCAAAGGAGGACAGTTAAGAGGCAACTCTAGAGGGAGAAATAACTATAGATGCAGATTTGGCAATTTGGGAAGAGGAACCATAGTCTTCACTGGTAAATGCTACCATTGTCACCAAGTGGGGCATACCATGAGTCGGTGTCTTGAAAATACTTCAAGCTCTCACATGGGAGAAAGGAGAACTTGGTGCAAGAAGAATATTGTCAAAGTGTTACCTCACCAATCAGCAAGGTTGGACTAGTCCTATATGGAGATAATTTGATGCTAAGAAGGACCTTGTTGACGGTAGCACAGTCCAAAGATCCTACACAAAGGAAAACAATTTTCATGACCACTTGCAGATCTCATGGTAAGATTTGTAAAGTTATTGTGGATTCAGGGTCTATGAAGAATATTGTAGTAGTTGAGATGTTAGACAAACTAAAATTGAAAAGGTTGCCACATACCACCCCTATAAGGTGTCTTGGTTGAGTAAGGGTCAACATGTGCTGGTCGATGAGAAAACTTGGGTGGATTTTAAAATAGGAGATTACAAGGATAGTGTGTTATGTGATATATTTCCCATAGATACATGTCATCTACTATTGGGATACCCTTGGTAGTATGATATCAAAGCCATACATGATGGGGAGAAGAATTCCTATGTCATCACCAAGGAGGGTAGAAAGTTTCAAAAGGATCCCTTGATTGATCAGGGTGAAGAAAGACATGCTGGATCAAGTGTTATGTTTCTTAGTGGAAAATAATTCTTGAAGTTTTTGAAGCATGAAGGGAACCAAGGATGTGCTCTCGTAGTGAAACCCAAAGAAGAGACAAAGGTTGAAACCAAACCGATGATACCTCAAGAGTTACATACCTTGCTAGACTGGTACAAAGACATAGTTGTCAATGAGATACCTAATGCCTTACACCCTATGAGAGATGTTAACCATAAGATAGACCTTATACTTGGTTCAACTTTGCCAAACAAGGTTGCTTATAAAATGAGGAAATAGCCAAGAAAGTGCAGGAATTACTAGATAAAGGGTTGATAAAGAAGAGTTTAAGTCCATGTGCAGTGCCTACTATTTTGGCACCTAAGAAAGATGGAAAGTGGAGGATGTGCACTGATTCAAGGGCCATAAATAAAATCACAATTACATAGTGATTCCCAATGCCAAGGATTGAGGATCTAATGGACTACCTAGGTGGAGCTTGCTACTTTTCTAAGGTGGATTTGAAATCAGGTTATCATCAAATTAAGATCAGACCTGTTGATGAATGGAAGACAACCTTTAAAACAAATGAAGGGCTATATGAATGGTTGGTGATGCCCTTTGGGCTCACAAATGAACCTAGCACCTTCATGAGACTCATGAATGAAGTTCTTGCAGAGTTTATTGGTGAGTTTATCATTGTTTATCTTGATGATATTTTGATTTTTAGCAGGTCAAAGGAGGAGCATATCAAACACCTGGATCAAGTTTTGAGGAAGCTACATCAAGATAAGTTGATGATCAACTTGGATAAATGTGAGTTTTTCAAATATGAATTGGTGTATCTTATTTTTGTAGTTTCTCAGGGTTGCTTGAAAATGGATCCGTCAAAAGTGGAAGCAATAGTGCATTGGCCCATTCCTAAGTCAGTAGGAGATGTAAGAAGTTTCTATGTTTGTCTTCTTTCTATAGGAAGTTCATTAGAGGTTTTAGCCATGTGTGTGCACCTATCTTGAACACCATCAAAGGTGGGATAAAATGTCTGTTTAAGTGGACTAGTGCAACAGACAAGGGGTTTGAGTTGTTAAAACAAAAGGTAGCAGAACTCCCTTACCTTAGGCTCCCTGATTTCAATCACCTCATCACTGTGAAGTGTGATGCTAGAAAGTTGGCTATAGGGGCCGTTTTGAGTCAAGAAGGTCACTTGGTTGTATTTTTCTCTGAGAATATCAATGAAGAAAAACAAAAGTATTCTACCTATGATCTATAGTTGTATGCCATGGTGCAAGCACTCAAGAAGTGGTGGCATTATCTATTACCTAAAGAGTTCATAGTCTACATTGATAATCATGCACTTAGTCTTCTGAATGGGCGGGAGAAGTTTAATCAAAGACATCTCAAGTGGGTAGAGTATTTGCAGGCCTACACCTTTTCCATCAAGCACAAGAAAGGAGTCACCAATAAGGTAGAAGATGCCTTAAGTAGAAGGGATCTCACCATTCATGAAGTGCAACTACAGAGTGTGGAGTTAAGTGACCTCAAAGATCTCTACCAAGGTGACAAAGATTTTGGTGAAGCATATGATGTTTGCTCAAAGTTTTCTAATGCTTGTCATGTTGCCTATCTTGATTTTATGTTGCAGAATGAGTCATTATTTAAAGGACACCTACTTTGCATACCACAGTTCTCAATGAGAGACAAAATCATCAAGGAGAAGCATCAAGGCAGCCTAGGTGGACATTTTGGTCTTGACAGGACCTTAGAGTAGGTTGGAAGGTTCTATCATTGGCCTAAACTACAGTCAAATGTTAGAAGAATTGTGGAGCAATGTGCTATTTTCCAAAGGGCTAAGGGTACCTCCAGCAATGTAGGGTTATATTAGCCTCTTGCCATACCAACAAGGCCATGGGAGTGTGTGAGTATGGAATTTGTCCTTGTTTTACCTAGAACTCCAAGAGGATATGATAGTGTCTATGTCATAGTGGATAGATTTAGCAAGATGGGATATTTTGTGCCTTGAAAGTGCACTAATGATGCCTCCTACATAGTAGGGTTTTTCTTCAAAGAGATTGTGAGGATCCATGGTTTTCCTCTTAGCATTTTGAGTGATAGAGAAAATTTCTGAGCCACTTTTGGCAAACCTTGTGGAAGAAACTTGGTACCAACCTTTCTTTTTCATCTACATACCATCCACAATCTGATGGTCAAACTAAAGTAGTGAATAGGTCCTTGGGTAATTTACTGAACAATAAAAATACAGGACACAAACACATAAAACAAAGAGAGAAGTACACTACAAGGTAGGTGATCTAGTTATGGCCTATCTGAGAAAGGATAGAATCCCTAAGGGGCAGCCTAGAAAACTATGCATGAAGAAGATTGGAACTCTTAAGGTTGTGCATAAATATGGCAACAATGCCTATGAGGTGGGACTACCACCAAACTTTGGTATATCACCAATCTTTAATTTATGTGATTTGTATTAGTATAAAGGAACTCAGTCAGTTGCAAACCAAGAAGAGCCTACTACTACTGAAGATGTAGATTGGATACAAGACCTACATCCAAGCCAACCAGTTGTTGGTATTATTGGCATTAAGTTATCATTGATGTCAAATTGGTTTGGCAAGGTCACCAATAAGTAAGAAGTGGTGACCTCTATAAGAAGAGAAAGACATATGCTAAAAATGCACATGCGAGTAAGCAGACAGAAGGAAGGCTACCGGTACATATGACCCGTGTCATCTACTGATAAAGAAAGCTTGCAGATAAGGCACAAACTAGGATAAATGTTATTTGTTTGTTATGAAGGAACAACATCCAGTGAGCAGAACAAAGAGGATGTGTTGTCGATACAGAGGATGTTTGTTGGTCATTCCGATAAGGTGAACTAAGCTGGTAGTCAACCTTGGTCGACAAAGAATGTCAAACTCACATAGGAATCCAAGCAAAGGTGGATGTTGCCAAGCATGACAACTAGATGCCAGGTGGAGGTATTGCACAGGTCGGTGGAGTGTGCATCGACATAACAAATCAGCAAGCAGGTTGGCTTTTATGAAGAACCTGCAAGTCATGGAGGATGCCAGAGGATTGCGACTTGAGGAAGGCAAGATAGAAAACAACTGAACTGATCCTGCAAGAATATTTGATCTCCGTACTCATTTGCTGAAGGAAACAACAAAAACCATTAATGGCATATGACAAAGAAAAGCAGAAAAGCATGATGTAGACCTCCAAGTTTAGGAAATGCACATTGGAATGCGAAGCTTTGCTAGTAATTGATCGATTTGATGAAGATTTTATCCCTAGAAAAGAAGATCAAAAACTAATTGGATCCAGATCAAGTTGGAGAAGGTAAAACCTAATACGACTTTGATTGAATGCATTTTTGGCGGGAATCCAAGATTATAAATATGTGAGGTCGAGACAGAAATAGATGATGCTTGATGTGAAGAAGGAGAGTGTAGTGAGTTTGAGTGTAGAGAAGGATCATCTTCCTTATAATTTATTAAAAGAAAGTTGCAGAGTGAGTGAGGAGGCGAACCGGTGAGAGGGTTTAACCGACAATGACAGAGTACTAGTAAACTGTTGAAGTTCTAATAGTTAAGATAATGAGTGAGGAGTGATTGATTAAGAAGGTATCCAAGTGTGATAGAGTGTGTTGTGCAACTGAGAGTGAGGGAAGAGTAGCTAAGAATCAAAGAGAGTAATCTCATAACTGGTAGTGTGAAATATAGTGAAGAAGAGAAGACTATTAACTGACATAAACCTATTTGATCAAGAGGTGCAAAACTCACTTGCAACTAGAAGCTATAACTGTATCAAAATTGTATTTCAATATATATCACCAGGTTGGATCTTGTTGCAAGGGTTAGTTCTCCTTGGGTTGGTGCCCTAAATCAGTAGGGGTTGGTTCTCCTTAGGTAGGTGCCCTAAATATTTGTAATTCAATGTTTCACTTGTGAGGATGGATTGGAGCAGTAGTCTCTAACATCATTTCTCACTGAGGTTTTTCCCATATTGGGTTTTTCTCATACATCTAGTGTTTTGGGTTCCATTTGTGTGATTGTATCTTCTGGTATCCTAATTTTTATTACTGGTTTGATTGTTTAGTGCTTAGGATAACAATCAGTATTTTAACGTTTCTTTAAAAGGGAGAAGAATTTAGGAACCATTGATTCACCTCGATCTCAGTGGTATATTGTGCTCAACAATTGGTTTAGAGTCTAGGTTCCTAGTTGTTTAAAATCCTTGGGTAGATTCTGGTCTTAAAAGACAATGGAAAGAAATGAGTCTGCCTCCTCAAAAGCTCTCATGTTTGATGCATCTAACTATGCCTTGTAGAGCAGAAGAATAGAGACCTATATTTCCTCCCTTGGTTTTGATGTCTGCATGTCTATCAAGAATGGGTATACTATCCCTAATGTTCCTCCCACTAGTCTTGATGCCAAGAAGGAGTATGATAATAATAAAAAGGCTAAACATGCTATCTTGAGCAGGTTGTTTGATAATGAGTTTGTCAAGGTCATGCACTGTGCATCTGCCAAGGAGATGAGATAAAATGCAAAGGTTATTTGAAGGAAATGCAAAAGTCAAAGAGGCCAAGTTGCAAGCACAGAGGGGCCAACTTGAAGGCATCAAGATGAAGGATGAAGAAAAGATTGCAGACTACTTTCATAGATTTGATGAAACTGTGAATACCATCAAAGGACTTGGGGAATAAATTGCAGATGAGATTCTTGTCAAGAAGGTACTTAAGTCTCTTACACCTTAGTATGATACAAAGGTCTCTGCCATAGAAGAAGCCAAGGATCTGAAGATATTTACAATGGATGAACTATTTGGCTCACTAATAGCCTATGAAATGAGAACAACCGGTGATGCATCATTAAGGAAAGAGGCAGTGTTCAAGTCAACCCAGAAAGGCAAAGAAGTAGCTTCTCATAAAGAGTGAAGACTCTGATGCAGATGTAGCAAACTTTGTCATAAAACTCAAAAGAGGATCCAAAAAGTATAAAGGAAAGCTACCACTCAAATGTTTCAACTGTGGTAAAGTTGGACACTTTGCTGCAAAATATCCTTATAATAAAACTGTTGGAGATGAGTCAAGAGGTTTTAGCAGATTTGCTGGTAAAGATAAAGAAATAAATGTCTACTAGTAAGGAAGAAGAGGTTACTGGAAGTAGAACAACCTATACACTATTAAGGATGATGTCACAGATGAAGAAAGTGCATCAAAAGATGACTACCATGAGAATAACAAAAAAGTTAATCTTTTATGGCACTTAATGAATTGGTTGGTGAAGATGAGGAAGAAGAAGACATTGAGGCTGAAGTGGATCTAGAAGGAGAGCTTATAAGTTCTATTGAGGAGCTAAATAAAACAAGAAGAGAACTCAATAAGTTCAAGCTTTCTACTGTATATGAACATGGTCTCTTGAAGAAATCCTTGGATGAGTCCAATCAAGTTATATCTGACTTGAAATTGTAGTTGGAAGAAGCCAAGAGGATATGTGAAGTTACATCCTCTGATCTGATGAAGAAGGAAATGGAGCATCAAGATTTGGAAGAAGAAATAGTGAAGCTCAGAAGGGAGCTTGAAGAAAGTAAGGAAGAAATAAAAGTGAGAAGCAAATATGAAGGAAGCACTGAAGACTTAGACAAGATGTTGAGCAAACAGAAGCAATCCAAAGATACCGGTGGCTTAGGATTTGAAGAAGGTCAAAGTTCAAATAGAAAAGACACATCCAGTAAGAATATATAGTTCACTTCTTCTAATGAAGGTAAAGAGAAAAATACGTTCATAGTCAGCAAGGATACCAAGAAGAAGACATATGCAGATGCTGTTAGAAATCACCACACAACCTGATATACATAAGTAATGAACCAGAGGCCACACTCATTGTACCGACATGCAAATCTAAGGAGAAATGCAATATTTGACCATGAAGGATTCACCAAAGTCAACAACATGAAGGGAAGACCCCCAATGAGGTAGTCATTTGTAGGAACAAGGCAACCTAACCGGTATGTTTCAAACTTTCATGGTTACTATTACTGGTGTAACAAATTTGGGCATAGAATAGTTGACTATAGATTAACCAATAAGCCCACTATGAGTTATGAAAGTAGAAATCCTTTTAATGCACTCTAGGATATGAATGTTGTCTGTTATCAATGCAATGGATTTGGTCATAGGAGTTTTAAAAGTAGTAAGAGTAAACTGGTGTCCTACAATAATTTCAAAGATTCACCTTTAAATGAAAATGTGAAATGCTATAACTGTCAAGAGTTTGGACATATAGAAAAGTTTTGTAAAAATAGGAAGATCAAGCAAAAGAAGATAGATCCTGATCAAGAGCAGGTAGTAGAACAGGAGCACAAAATAGTAGCTGATTAGAAGAAGGAAACCAAACCCATATGGGTTGAGAAAGAAAAAGAAAAGGCAGAATCAAGTCTGATAGTGTAGACTGCTTTACATGCTGAAAGGAAAAATCTATGGGTTGTAGACAGTGGCTTCTCAAACCACATGACCAGTGATAAAAATAAATTTATCAAGCTTGAAGACTGGAATGGTGGCTCAGTAAGATTCAAAGATAACTCATACATCAAAATAAATGGAAAAGGTACTCTAAATATTGATGGAAAATTGAAGGCACATGATGTATATTATGTGGAAGGCCTAAAGCACAATTTGCTAAGTGTGAGTCAAATGTCTGACAAAGGTTATAAATTCACCTTTGACTCTATTGGCTACCAGATTAGGAAAGAGAGTATTGGTCAAATTGTGGCAAAAGGGAAGAGAACATATGGCAATATTTACAATCTAAAGGAATACTATGAGTCCCAATGCATGTTGGGATAGGTTGATGAAAGCTGGTTGTGGCACCGAATATTAGGTCATATAAACTTTGATAACTTAGTTGCAGTAAGAAAAAAGGGGTGTGTAAGAAATATTCCACCCATCATCAAAACGGTAAGCACATTTTGTGATGAATGTGTGAAAGGAAAGCAGACTAAGGTGAACTTTAGGACAAAAGAGCACAACACTTCAAGACCACTTGAGATTGTACATACAGATCTGTGTGGTCCAACTAGGACAAGAGCCGATGAAAGATATTTTATACTCTTTATTGATGATTATTCAAAAATGACATGGGTCACTTTCCAGCAAGAAAAGTCATAAGAATTTGATAGATTCAAGAGATCTTTAGGAAGATGGTGGAGAGGGAAAGTGGGTGCAAGCTAAAATGTCTAAGATCAAACTAGGGTGGAGAGTTCACATCAAATGAGTTTGAATATTGTTGTGAAAGACATGGAATTAGAAGGAAATACTCAACCCCTAGGACACCACAACAAAATGGTGTGGTAGAAAGGACGAACATGACAGTCAAGGAGATGGCCAGAACCATTTTAAATGAGGCCAATCTGCTAGACACATATTGGAAGGAAGTTGTTCATACTGTTGCATATACCTTGAATCGGGTTCAACTAAGAATAAACACCAAAATGCCACCTTATGAGTTGTGGTGTGATTGGAAGCCATCAGTCAAATACTTCAAAGTATTTGGAAGCAAGTGCTTTATCAAGAGAGACATGGAGGTCTAGGTAGTTTTGACTCTAGGAGTGATGAAGGAATCTTCCCTAGTTACTCATCTAATAGAAAGGCCTACAAATGCTACAAAACAAGACTAAGAGGAGTCATTGAGAGTGTGCATGTAAAAGTTGACGAGGATATGCACAAAGGAAGTCAATCACATGTAAACTAGTATGATGATATCGGTGATGAAAGTGAGGAATCTCAGTTTAACAATGAACCAGAAGAAGCATCCAAGAAGGCTCCCAACCAAGATGTGTAGTTGAATCACTCGGAAGAGAAAATTCTAGGAAATAAGAGTGATGGTGTCCAGACTAGAAGAAGACTTTCCTGGAATGATGAACAAGTCAACTTCTATCTCATGACTAAAGTAGAACCTAAAACATTCAATGAGGCCAACAAAAGAAAGGAATGGATGGATGCCATGGAAGAAGAACTGCAATAGATTGAGAAGAACAAGACCTAGGAATTAGTCCCTAGGCTAGAAAACAAGAACATCATTGGCACTAAATGGGTCTACAAGAATAAGATGAATGAAGAAGGTAAAATTGTTAGGCATAAACCTAGACTTGTGTGCAAAGGATACTCTCAAGTAGAGGGCATTGACTTTGAAGAAACATTTGCACCGGTAGCTAGATTAGAAACAATTAGAATGTTTCTAGACTTTTCTATCTACAAGGGCTATAAAGTATATCAGATGGATGTAAAATATGCCTTTCTAAATGGAAATTTGGAAGAAGAAGTGTACATGGAGCAACCGGAAGGGTTTCTGCTACATGATGATGAAACCTTTGTGTGCCAGTTGAAGAAGACCACATATGGTTTAAAGAAAGCGCCTAGAGCATGGTATTCAAGATTAGATCAGTACCTGAAGGATTAAGGATTCAAAAAGGGGATTGCTGACAACAATTTATACATAAAGAGAGATGAAAACCACATGATCATTGTGTTTGTGTATGTAGATGAAATTATTTTTGGAGGCAATAAAGACACCCTTTGCAAAGAATTTGTTGATTAGATGCAATCAGAATTTGAGATGTGAATACTTGGTGAATTGACATACTTTCTTGGTTTGCGTATATTACAAAAAGATAAGGGGATCTCTATCTCACAAACCAAGCATGCAAAGGATATGTTGAAGAAATTTCAATTAGAGGATTGAAAACTGGTAAGTACCCCCATGGTGACCGGAAGTAAATTAAGCAAGAATGATGAATCACCGGTGGTGGATCAGTTGTATAGATCCATGATAGGTAGTCTATTGTATCTAACGACTTCTAGACCCTAACCCTAACCATAATCCAAACTATAACCTTAAACCTAACCATAATCCTAGCAATAACCTCAATCCTAAGCCCTAACTCTTCCTATCGCACTAACCATAAACCATAGGCCTGACCCTGAATCTATCTCTAAGCCAAAACCTAACTCCTATCTATACCCTAAACATAAGTCTAACCCTATCCATTAACCTAAACTTAACTATGATTCAAGCCCTAACCATAATTCGAAACTATAAGTCTAACCATAATCTTAAACTATAACCCTAACCATGGTGTAAACCCTAACATTAATCCTAATAGTAACCCTTAACACTAACCCTAACCATGCTATAAACCCTAATCCTAACTTTGCTCCTAAATTAAATTAAATCTATGACCCTAACATTAACCATAAACCATAAGCCTAACCATGAATCTATCTCTAAGACAAAACTTAACCATAACCTAAACCCTAAACTTAAGTCTATCCCTATCCATTAACCTAAACATAACCATGATATTAACTCTAAACCAAATTCTAAACCATAATTCTAACCATAATCCTAAAGTCTAACCCTAACCCTAACCATGGTGTAAACCCTAACATTAATCCTAACAGTAACCCTTAACAGTAACCCTAACCATGCTATAAACTCTAACCCTAATGCTACCCCTAAATTAAATTATATCTCTAACCATAATATTAATCATAAACCATAAGCCTAATTGTGAATCTATCTCTAAGACAAAACTTGACCATAATTTAAACCCTAAACATAAATATAACCCTATGCATTAACCTAAACATAACTATGATATAAACCCTAACCAAAATCCTAAATCATAACTCTAGCCATAATTCTAAAGTCTAATCTTGACCCTAACCTAAGAGATAACCCTAATCCTAACACTATCCCTAAGTATTATATACCTCTAACCATAATCATAACTGTAATCTAAACCTTACCCCAAAACCTAACCCTAACCCTAACCCTAGCAAGTCTAACCCTATCCACTAAACTAAACTTAACTACGATTCAAACCCTAACCATACACTATAACTCTAATCATAATCTTAAAGTATAACCCTAACCCTAACCATGGTGTAAACCCTAACATTAATCCTAACAGTAACCCTTAAAACTACCCCTAACCATGCTATAAACCCTAAGCCTAACACTACCCCTAAATTAAATTATATCTCTAACCATAACACTAATCATAAACCATAAGCCTAACCGTGAATCTATCTCTAACCCTAAACTTAAGTCTGACCCTATTCTAGCCCCAACCCTAATCCTAACCCAAACCATAACTCTTATAGCTATCATCACGTACTATCATTAATCGCAATCTTAAACCTAAACCTAACCCTAATCCTAATTATAATTATAACCCTAACCCTAACCCTATTATAATCACTAAGATTAACCCTAAACGTTAACGTAATTATATCATTAACCCTAATAACAATTTGAATCTTAACCCTTATACTAACCCTACCTCAAACCCTGACACTAACACTAACCCTACTTTTATTCATAAAGAATAATTATAATCTTTAACCCTAAACCTAACTATATATCTAACCCAAAACCTAACCGTTAAACCTTAACCCTAATCCCTCTAATTGAATGATAACCCTAAACTCAACTCTAACCATAGATTTGAACCCTAAACACAACTTGATCCCTAATCTAAGCATTTAATTGAACATTATTCTTAACCTTAACCATTTTCCTCAATTGTAACCATAATCGAATCCTAGACCTAAACTTAACCCTAACCCTAATTGAACTCTAATCCTAACCCTAATCCAGTCCAAACCCTAATCATAATTGAAGTGCAATATTAATTTAACCCTAACCCTAATGTAGTTGAATAACAACCCTAATTCTAAACATAATTAAACTCTAACACTAACTCTAACTGAACCCTTATAATAACCGAACCTTAAAATTAACCTTAGTCGTAATTACTATTTAAACCCTATTTTGAACCTCAACCATAACTCTAAAGTAACCTTGATTGTAATTCCAACCTATGGTTGACATTATCCCCAATCTTTATGCTAACATAACCCATAACCCTAATTAAATTCTAATGCCAAACTTCAAACAAAGCTCTATTATATAGCTGAAAACCTAACAACATGCTTTATCCTTAAATCCTTACCCTTCCCGAGTCATAACACTAACTCTAACCTTAATATAGTTGTAATTACAACCCTAATCCTAACTAAACCCTATCCCTAACCCTAATACTGATTCTAATTGAACCTCAACCCTTACCTTGAGCATTATCCTACAATAATAACTCTAATCGCTAACTAAAACCAAATATAACTATTATTTTATCTATAATACTATAACTCCCTCTAATCTAGACCCTAACCCTAACCCTAACTTGATAATGACCCAAAACCTAACTTTATATCTAACCCAAAACCTAACCCTAACCCTAACAACCCTAATCCTGAGCCAAACCCTAACCCTAGCCCTAATCCTAATTATAATTCTAACCCTTAACCCTAACCCTAATTTTAATTATAATCACTAATTATAATCTTTAAACCTGACCCTAATTATAATCACTAAGACTAACCCCAATACTAACTCTAACCCTAACCCTAATTATAATCCTAACTATAACCCTAACCCTAATTATAATTATAACCCTAACCCTAACCCTAAATTTAATTATAATCACTAATTATAATCTTTAAGCCTAACGCTAATTATAATTATAACCCTAATCCTAACCCTAATTATAATTCTAACCCTGACCCTAACCCTATTCTAGCCCCAACCCTAATCCTAACCCAAACCCTAACTCTTATAGCTATCATCACGTACTATCTTTAATTGCAATCTTAACCCAAACCCTAATCCTAATTATAATTCTAACCCTAATGCTAACCCTAATTTTATTTATAATTAATAATTATAATCTTTAACCTTAACCCTAATTACAATCACTAGTATTAACCCCAATCCTCACCCTTACCCCAACCCTAACCCTAATCCTAAGTATAATACTAACCCTCATTATAATTATAACTGTAACCCTCATTATATTTATATCTCTAATGCAAAACCTAATCCTAAGCATAAACTTGACTATGATATTAGCCCTAACCCTAACCCTAATCTTCAACCAAAGCTCATCATAATTGTTATTCTATCATGATCATAATCATATCTATAACCATAGTTCCACCCCTAACAAAATAATATAAATTAATAATAATAGTATATTATAATATTATTACACAAACGAATAGAAAATAATAATAATAATTGCAATAATAATATTGCATATTATTGCAACAAACATTCATAATATAATATTATATAGTTCTTTTTTGAATTCTTTATTGTTTCCCATGTAGCGCGGTGACTGCTACTAGCTTATATATATTTGATTTTAATCACACATATATATAATACGTTGAGAGATATCCTTCATTGTAACAAACATTCATAATATAATATTATATAGTTCTTTTTTGAATTCTTTATTGTTTCCCATGTAGCGCGGTGACTGCTACTAGCTTATATATATTTGATTTTAATCACACATATATAATACGTTGAGAGATATCCTTCTCGAGGTGCCTATTTTTATCATGTAACCTGAACTCTAATAGATGCCTCAAGAAGGATATCTCTCGGCGTATTATATATATATGTGATTAAAATCAAATATATATAAGCAGGGCTTCGGCCTTAGCTCGCCTGGTCGTGGATCGCAACTTAAGGCGTGGGTATGCTCCCCATGGTCTTGAGTTCGAGTCCCCGACTGTGTTAACTCTGTATGTGTTGCTACCTTGTGAGCGGGTCGTACACACTGGGGGATTAGTCTCGCTTCGACGGGGACACCTCCAGATTCCACTATCAACCGAGCTTGGAATGCATTCCACAAAGCTTAGAGTGCGTTCCATAGAGCTTGGGAGTGCATAATACCTTCCCGTGTAACATTATTGATGGGATTTTATCATACGTAAGACTTCCAAAAGCATTCCGAATATAACAAATTCATGCTACGACGTAAGTGATTATGTCAGCGGCGGAATCAATAATTTCTGAGGTATAACAGTTGCCCAGCCGAAGGTTTCATTTGAAGATATTCTGTTGCTTTCAGAGGGCACTGATTCCTCAGCAGAACCACTCATACATTTGCTATGCCTGTCGTTTTCGAGTTCTTAGCGCATTTTTCTTGTTTGAAAGAATATTAGGTTTCATCTGATACCTAGCGCTGCCCTTGGCTTAATATAAGCAAGTCGTAGGACGATAAATAGAGGTGCTCGAAAGGCTGAAGTGATAGAAAGGCGAAAACATGGAGATGGCCTTACAAGCAAAAGAAAATGAGAAGAACGTATCAAGTCTGGTGGAAAACTTTGCGGAGGCTCTTAAACTGTACGACGGTGGATCCATCGTTCACACAGACCACCATCTGATATGTTGATGTAAACGAGCAACTTGGCATCTGGGTCAGAATCTACCTTCCAATTGCTACCGTCTCCATTAAATTACCCCTTGTGCTCTATTTCCATGGCGGGGGATTTTGTTTCCTTTCACCTGCTTTTATTGCTCCATTACGCCATTGTCGTTTCGTCTTCCTTCTGCCTACGATGACTCCACGGAAGTACTTGACTGGCTTCGATCCTGGCACTCTCACTCTGACCCCTGGTTAAACGCCTATGCCGATTTTAGAAGCTTGTTTCTCGTTGAAGAGAGTTCTGGAGGCAATATTGTGCACAATCTTCTCATGCGAACTGCTTCTGCCATTCAGTCCAATGAGTCTGAGTCCGAGAGAGTTCATCTTCATCGTCCCATGAGTCTGAGTCCGAGTCTTCTGAGCTTCCCTTATCATGAGTGGCAGAAGCAGTTCGCATGAGAAGATGGTGCACAATATTGCCTCCAGAACTCTCTCCAACGAGAAACAAGCTTCCAAAATCGGCATAGGCGTTTAACCAGGGGTCAGAGTGAGAGTGCCAGGATCGAAGCCAGTCAAGTACTTCCGTGGAGTCATCGTAGGCAGAAGGCGAAACTCTGGAGCCAATCTGTAATTCACAGAAACGACAATGGCTCCAATGGCGGCAGCCAACTTCAGACAGAAACGGTGGGAAGCAATAAAAGCAGGTGAAATACTTCCATGGAGTCAGAGTGAGAGCGCGAGGACCGAAGCCAGTGAAGTACTTCCATGGAGTCATCATAGGCAGCGGGAAGACGAAACTCTGGAGCCAATCTGTAATTCACAGAAACGACTATGGCTCCAATGGTGGCAGCCAACTTCAGACAAAAATGGTGGGAGGCAATAAAAGGAGGTGAAAGGAAACAAAATCCCCCGCCATGAAAATAAGCAAAAGGGGTAATTTGAAGACGGTGGCAATTGGAAGGTAGATTCTGACCCAGATGCCAAGTTCCTCCTGGGCGAACGCACTCATTCCTTTGTTATGCCTGTCATTTTCACTTTCTTATTGCTTCACATTGCAATCCATTTTGACCACATAATAGCTTTCATCTGCAAAATAATTGTTTTCTTAAAAATGTTGCTTGTCAATTGGCCCTTTGTTCAACTTGATTGACCGACGAAATAAGTGCGGTAGAATGAACTCGAATTCCACCTGGTTCGTTGTATGATTTGCCGCCACAATTTTAGAGTCACTGTTAGTAGATCACAAAGACGTCTAAAAAGAGAGAATTTATATAAATGTAGAGAGTTTTATGTTTTATTTTTTTCACCTATTTCAAAAAAAGAATAAAAAAAAGTATAAATGATCAAATGCTTTCTACTTTATTTTTTCTTGATAACTAATTTCGCCGAGAGGCGATCTACAATGGGATCAATGTTGTCCGTAAACAAAAATGGTTTTAAAAAAAAATTTGACATGCTGACTTGGCAGTATAGTGATGATGCTGGCAGTATAGTGATGATGTTGGCAGAAAAGTGGATATAATATTTATTTATATATAATATTTTTATTACGCGGAGAGGCGTTCCTACAGTCGCAGCAGGGGGGAGTGGAGGCATCCGTGTATACACTAAAGAAAACTGAAAACTGATTGCGGCCATGCATTGTAACCGTTCCAAGCATTCCAAATGCACCGTCAACAATGGCCATTGAATAGTTGGAGTCTTTGTAGAGACGTTACATTCAAAAATGATCTTGCCGCTTCAAATGAGATTTAGGCAATCATTCTTTGATGCGCGATTAGTATTTCTTATGTTAAGAGTGATCGGCTTTCAATATATCAATTTCAGATCTAAGCGAAATGATTGTTGGTGAAACGTCAAGGTCTGAGCGAATTTCTTCTTAGATTGAAAAAGTTGGAACATAGTTGGATTAGATTTGAGCTATGCAAGGGAGTGAATTCTGCTAGCCATCTTCTATAAATTCATCAGCAATCTACATTAGAACCGCGTATGTGTTTTCTTCTTAATGAATGTATGTGTTTTGTTTTTAATACCTTATTGATCAAAGTTTCTGACGTGCAATTAAAAACCTTATGTAGAAAACATGTTTCTGCTACCCTGACATGATAATCATTGTCATCACCCATACTCAGAAATCTATGGATGGTGGGCTTCTTACTATTTCATTGGGATCAATTGAAAAGTCTGTAAAATTACAGAAAATCCCTTCTGAATTTGATGTTGCATGGTCATTTGTGTATAGCAAAGGAGAAGAAGAAATATATGATGTTGCTTCACCAAAACCATTGTATGCGCTTGATACACAATTATAGAGAAAATCAGATTAAATTAAATTGCAGTTATTGTTCTCAAGAAGGAGACATGTTAAGCTTATGCGGGGATTTAGCAGGGCATGAAGGAAATCACAATTGCAACAATAAAAATCGTACATGTGGCGAGAGTTGTTACTGATATGAGATGTCTTCAAATTATAATGAGCAATGTTCTTTTGGACTTTGATCTGTTATTTACTCTGCCTTTCATGTATCTGCATGTTGTCTGTATACTGTACAAGTTGATTTAATCCTCAATAATGGTGAAACATAGGCCCAACAAAATAGCACGATTTTGAATGAATAAAACCTAGATGAGTAGTAGCGCAATAAGCTCAGTTAATCCAACATTTCCATGTATTGATGTCTATATGTCTGGGTATTTGGGTATTTTTTTTATCTCTGCTATCTTCATGACATAAATGTCTTTATGGAGGCTATAGATGAGGCTGATGAAAGAGTTAATCAAGCAAAGCACTAGGCAATCGAAGCCAACAATAGGGTTCATAAGTGAATAGCCTTAAAGGCGTGAGAGTTCAGGGAGGTTAATGGGCGCGCTGGCCTAACAGAACTCCTAAAATTTGATTCGCTTTAATGGAAATGAAGCACAGTAATGTTGTAGAATTCTTTATTGCAGTTCATGTGTAACACACTTATCTCATAAATGACGGCAAACATATCGAGGATTTGAACTGTTGATCTGTTAATAACTTTTCTTTTTTATTCAATAGGTTTCCACTTTTGCATGCCACACACAGATTTTCGTCAGATTTGATTTCTTCATAAAACATAGGAATTCATTGATTACAACAGATATGCTTAGGTAATATCTGCTTATATTTGTTTGTCTGTAAGTTCAACTTTGATATTATTGCTACATAATATATTATAGTTGTCTTTGGTTTTGATGGGCAATTTGATTCATGATGTTATTTAGTCAATGTTAACATCTTGCATTCAATTGTTTATCTCTTTATGTTGGCAGAATATGTTTTCGAAAAAAGCCCTCAGTAGTTGTACCAAAAAATGGTCCGTGGTATATTGTTTGTTAGGGTTTCTTAAATCTTAAACAATAACAAATGTTGTAGGCAGTTTATTTGTAGGCCAATTTCATTACCTCTGCCTTGTGTGAACATATATTCAGTTTATTGTGATTCAGTTTATTGTGTATATCTCTGATGTGTTTTGTTTCTAACGGACCAGCATTGCAAGCACATACGGTTATGATCTAATATCTCTGCCAACTTCAGATTCAATTGACTCATTACAGGTATTTTGCATGTTATTGTATTGTCTTGTACAAATGAAAAAAGAAATCGCATATGTTAATATTATCTTTGTTCATTACCAGGTGCTTTGAACAGACAATTTGTTCTCCATTGTGCAATCAACACAAAAACTGAGGCAAGTAGCACAATAACTATTAGCAAAGTTGAAAAGTTTCGATGACCATTTAAAAATTCCATTTTCTAGAGATATGCACTCTCTCAAATGCTCTATATTGTAGAAGCTTAGAAGGGAATTTTCAGTGCATGCAAAACTAAAATCTCTGTATCCAAATCTGCTATTATTTTGTTTGTAAACTGATTTATTTAGAAAACTCTCACAACACTATAACGCATCCTAAAAGAAAACATTAACATACGAGGAAAAAACGCTTTATTCAGAAAGAAGAAGCTTTCCGCGCTTTTTATAGTTCTCTGGATTTTGTTGAGAAGCTCTTCCATTTGTACAGTTCATCAAGGTTATTTTGGCTTTAAAAGACTTGTGGCGCAGTAAAGCACTTTCTCAAAGATGAATTATGCTCTTCTAAATAGAAACACTGACACGTATTCATAAAAATATGACTGAAATTTTTGTACGAATTTTTTTTGGCTTTTGTTGTTCCTAGAGTCTACTGGTGTTGCTGGGTTTCAAACTAGAGACCTTTGCAAGCTTAACTATGCCAAACCTCCCAACTGCTATTGCTTCTTCTTCTTCTCCGACCAACAGTAAAACTGCGAAGCTGATTCAATATAGGATGAAAAAATCATGATTCATAGCTACTGACCAACAGTAAAATTGCGCACTCCTACATATTAACATGTTTAAAAATGCATTGAAAAACTTTGCACCCCTACAAAACTTCAAAGAAATGAAAACACACGCATTTAGTTTACAGTAATAGGAAACATTTATTCAGCAAACACAAAGGACCCCATGAAAATAAGAACATATAAGAGGACTAACAAATGTTTTAGCAGATGCCCTTTGTTTTGTCCCCAGAGTTTTGAGGATGGCGGGCATGGCATCCCTTTCTTCGCCTGTGACTATGGCTATCACCACCATTCGACTCTATGATAGCTTCTTTTTCCTGCTGCCCCTTTTTATCTTCTTCACTAATGGCTAAGCCTTGAACTGCATGAATTATCTTAGGAGGAAGCTCTTCCAATTCCTTCGATACTCTGTCAACATCTGCAGCCAGGCGCTCTGCCAGCGTTCGGTTGAAGTCCTCTCTCACCACAACATGCAGAAGTGTAATGTGCTGAGCATCTGGAGCCATTGTATAGGCTGGAACAATCCACCCATATTTTCTTAGATGATCTGATATTTCATATTCATCGTGCTCAGTGTTGTCCTTGAGCGAGAAGGATAAGGCCACTACAGGAACCCCCATGTCTTTGGATAATATTTTAAATTTCTCCGTTCTTTCCAGATTTTCTGTCAGAGTCCTGGCATTTGATAGTAATTTATTTAAAATTTGATAATTGTCACCAGCCCATGAGATTTTGAAAATTTTAACAATTCTGATGAGCTTCTCAGAATAATTTATTAAATTGTTAAATTCCAGTCATAGTTGGCCATTAGAGATCCACTATATAACTAAGAAAAAAATTGAATTTAATAAAATATTTGTTAAGGGAGGTGAATTAAAAACATTATCAGCACAGTGCAGAATCAGAATTTAATTTTCAATGCTTTTTAGGTAGAATCCATATTATATATGCTCTCTAATATCTAGAAACTCTGTTTTTTAATAAATCATGGACCATTGTTTGAAAGTTTTTTGTTTTCCTTTATAACTTGTTACTACAGCTATGGATGAGAAGCACTTATTCTTCTTACATTTTCTTTTACACAGGTGTAATTTATAGGAAATATAATATTTTTCAAATTAGAAAGTTGCATATCATAGAATAAATTTAGAATATTAAATTTTAAAAAAAATTTAGAAATCATGAAAAAATAGATTTTTTTGCTTGAAATGTTAATTTAGATAGAATTTGTTCAAAATAGAAACTTTTCATTTTGTTTCATATTTTACTTTCTAAATTTACTATTAGTTACATCTTTTTCTTTCAAATTTGAAGATGAATATTATATTTCAAATAAAAAGATAGAACATTATTCTAATATGAAACTCTAAAACTATAGGGTGCACTTAATTAAATGTATATTGATATAGATTTGTTAATTTAATGTTGTGTAGGCATTAAAATTTTTGTTCACCAAGCAAACACTTTCACATTTTCAGGAGAATTTGTCTTCCAGGTTAGTATGCTATTTTTTACAATAATTTTTTTTTTGTGAAATAATTTTTAAAATATATTGTAAATTCTAATTTATAACAATAATCTATTTTATTTTTAGAAATTTTGGTTTTTAATAAATTCTAATTTATTACATTCTCATCTTTTTTTTTAATTTATTTGTATATTCCATACCACCATATGCATTTAACAACAATTGTGTATGAAATTTGTTAATAATGTATCTATCACCATACACTCTCATAACAAGTTCAATCATTCTCTCTATACATAGATAATTCCAATATTCAATTGTTACAAATAATTCTACTTTTCTTCACAGTTTTTTTAAACTTCATTTCTACTCTGATCCTATCACATTATATAAATTAGAAATATAATTTATTGTGTAGCTATGGATCAACCAATATTGAATTTTGAATCGGAAGAGGAGAGGAGGCAATATCAAAGAGCACAAAGAAGAGAGTATCAGAGAGAATATCAAAGAGAATATAGGAGACGACAACGGGAACGTTTGACAGATGATCAAAGGGAAGAAGAAAGAAGAAGACAAAGTGAAGCTCGAAGACAAAGAAATGCTAGACGAGCAGAAGTAACAATACAAGAGTTGGAATTTCTAAATAGAGAGGAAGCTAATATTATTACAAATAGTCATCAAAGAACATCTCAACAACTCTCTCATATTGAAAGAGACCAAAGGCAACAGGTTGATTCACATTCAAGTGGGCAGTACAATCAACCATCAAATCAAAATATTGAGTGTCATCTTCAGAATGAAAGCTCAAGGTCAATAGAACGAGTTGCAGAGACACCTCGACCTAGAAGTCAATTTGAGAATAATTTGGGTGTAGAAGGTGATGCACAAAATAGACAAAATACAAATGGAATGATTCGAGCTGATTTTCAAAGATTTCAAATGCAATTTCGACACCAATTAGATCGCTTTAGAATGCCAAGCATGTGTTATATTTGTCAAGAGTGTTATCTAGGAATTAAAGTAAATCGTAGCTCACAAGGTCCTATATGCACTAGATGTAGACAAGAGAGAGGAAACAATAGATTTTCAGCTTCAAACAATATGGATCCCAGGCCACAACCACAAGAGCTTGCAAGTTTGACTCAAGTAGAAGAAATGTTGATTGCACGTGTCAACCCAATATTACAAGTTACACATGCAACAGGTGGTCAATACAAATACAAAGGACACACAATAAGTTTTCCACAAAATGTGGAACATATTTCAAATATTTTGCCACATACAATAGATCATTTGCCAATCATTATTGTTCGAAGAAGGGACCAACGTGGCACAAATTATAACTTTACAGTGAATAGGGATCGTGTGTACAAAGCACTTAAATACAAAATTGAGCATGATAAATATTATTCTGATGTCATAGTTAATGAGAATGCTCTCAATGATCTATCTAGCAATTTTGATGAAAATATTTTCAACAGATTGAAGACAGTGCATATGGAATTTGATTCTGATGCAAATGAAATCATATTTGTGGGTCCAATCATGGAAACAGATCAAGGTAATACAATTGACCACACAAATTCAATGGCTTCTAAACTACCTAATGCTCAAAAAGAAATGGAATTAATACATACATGGATTAATAATCCTGATACAAATCAAATAGCATTGATCGATTGGCCAGCAATTGGTACATCTCCTATCAATGAGTATGTCACATTGGGATTACTTGATATGGCATTTCCAACATTGTTTCCTGATGGTAGATGTGACTGGTTAGAGCCACGAATGAGGCGAGTGCATTTGCATGAATTTGTGAAACATCTACTGCGGTATAGAGATCATCGATTTGGTCAACATCCAAGATTCAAATATTTTATGATGAACATGATTATGAGACATCGTGCACAAAATTCATCTGCAATCTTTGTAAAATGAGGTTTTCATGACATGCCAATCACTATCAATGAATTGTGTCAGCATATGGAAAATATGCCACAATCCCATTTGGCAGATAGGTTGATGCGGTTTGGAACATCATTGAGGGGTACAAGGTCATATTGGGCCAAATGTCGTGCAGAATTAATAGACATGCTTCATCAAATAGGATCCCCTACGATATTCTTCACATTAAGTGCAGCAGATATGTATTGGCCTGATTTGCATGCACTAATGCCAGGAACATCACCAACCACTCCACGAGAAGCTCAAAATTGGAGAAAGCAGAATGTTATCAACTACCCCCATATAGTTGCACATTACATGCACTTAAGACATTCAATATTTAGAAAAGAAATCCTAGAAAAAGGAATGAATGTTGAAGATTTTTGGTCTAGGTATGAGTGGCAACATAGGGGGTCACCACATGTGCATGGATTCATATGGATGAATGGAGCACCCAATATGGACAATATTGACTGGTCAAATGAAGAGCAACGAAAACATGCAGAAAAATACTTTCATTCCATTGTTCATGCATGGAATCCTAGAGAAGATCCACATCAACGAAATATATAGGCAAGTCTATGAAAACTTCAACATATATATGGTTTATTGTTTGACATAAAGTATTTTATAGCTTATGATGTAGCTAACATATTTGTTTTTATTTTAAATTGTAGGCATTTCAAAATTTTCCTCTACATCCATGTCTAAAAAATACAAGAAAACTTGCAGAGATAGATATTGATAAGGACTATGAAGAGATCCTTAACTATGTAGAACGACATACATTGTGTAGGGAGGGTGCATGCCTGCGAAAAAAAAGAGGAAAGATGGTTTGTAGGTAAATATTTATCAAATCAAATATTTATATAAGAATTAAATACTATACAAAAGAAAAGTAACCAAATATTTATGACAAGTCTTGATATTTTTTATAGGTATAATGCTCCTTGGCCTTTGAATCTCAGTGGGTCCAAATTATATGAAGATATAGAAATAGGTGAAAAAAAATTTGAACCTGCAAGAAATGATGATAGGGTGAATTCACATAATCGTCACATATTGCAATTATGGAGAGCAAATATAGATTGGCAACCTGTTCTTTCCAAACATGCAGTAGTCAAATATATTGCCAAGTATGCAGCGAAAGCAGAGAAAAGCTCTGAAACATATCACCAGATGTTGATGCGCCTCTCCAACATGGAAGACCCTAATGATTTAGCTGCTCGAGCATATAGAAGGCTTTTGACTAAAACAATTATTGAAAGGGACATTGGTGCTCAAGAAACATGTCACATGTTGTTAGAACTTCCATTAGTAGAGAGTAGCAGAAGATTTGTTAATCTAAATGTCTCACGTGAGGTGTTCAAACCTGTAACTATAAATGATGAAGAGAATAATGAAGAGTAGACAAAATCTTTCATTGATGGATATAAAACAAGGCCTCTTTGTATGGAAGGTGTCACATTAATTGATGCAGCTAGATCATGGATATATAATCCTAAAAGAAAACGAGACAACAAATGGGAACCAAGGGAAAGAGCAGCAATTGTTAGAGTTTTTCCTAGGTTTGTATCTCTTCCTCCACATGAGTCAAATAAATGGATTGACTTTTGTTTATCAGAGTTATTACTCTAAAAACCATTTCGTGACATAGAAAGGGATATTGGTCATGATGATGACTCTATGATAGCAAATTGGGAGTCATTTACCTACAATCCTTGGCATGTCGAACGAATAACAAGTATTGAAAGTGCAGAGGCTAATACTGATTCAGAAATTGAAGAGAATGAAGCTATTCAGAGAAATACCACAGAGCATGAATGGGAAATTATATCTAGGCTACATCATGGTCAAAATATACAATTTTCAGAAATAGATATGTTGGGGAGAAGAGACATTGATAGACATACAAATTGGTCTACTGATTATCAAGGTGAAGAGTACACAACTACAGCAATCAGTTTCATAACTAACATGAAGGATCATGGATGTCTTATATATGATGATATACCCCAATGCATCAACTACATGACCCTCAGTGATAAGCAAAAAAAGGCAGTTGATATAATTATGACACACTATCAGAGGAGTCAAAATAAAGTGCCATTGTTCATGATAATTCAGGGAACAACAGGTACAGGAAAGTCATATTTAATTGGTGCCATCAGTCAAGCTCTTGAAAATGCTGCAATGCCATCTCGTTCTCCCCTTCTATTACTCGCACCAACAGGAGTTGCAACGTTCAATATAGGGGCCTCTACAGTTCACTCCAAATTGAGAATCCCAATACAAGATTTCACTCAACTACAAGGAACAAGAATTGCCATTTTTCAAGAAGAAATGGCGCATATCAAGTACATTTTGATTGATGAAATGAGCTTCATTGGTCAAAACATGTTGGAAAACATAGATTCTCGACTCCGACAAGCATACCCACAAAGTGCACACCTAAGTTTTGCAGGTATGCATTTAATTTTGACTAATGAGGAAAAATAAATTTCAATAACAATATTATATATTTTAAAAATAATTATTTTCAATTATCTTTCAGGTATATCTATGATTTTGGTAGGAGATTTGGGTCAATTGCCTCCGGTTAATGATAGACCTGCATATGCCAGTAATAGACGGGCAAAGCTACTATGGGAGGAATTCAAAATTGTGGTTACTTTAGATAAAATATTCAGACAAGATGGAGAAAATATTCAGCAACAAAGATTTCGTCAACTTTTGACAAATCTAAGAGATGCAAACCCTCAAATTGATGATTGGAAGCTACTAATGATGAGAACCCCTACTAACATAGATGTTGCAAGTAATTCTGAATTTGAAAATACTGTCCATTTGTTCTCCACAAATAACAATGTTCATAGTCATAATAAAAAAATGTTATATTCATTGAGGCATCCCGTTGCACGAAGTGTTGCAACAAAAGCAGGAAGTGTTAATATAGCAGAAGATTTCTCAACTGGTGAACTTGATCTAGAGTTATTGATCAGTAAGAATTCAAGGGTCATGCTAACTTCAAACCTTTGGATACAAGCAGGTCTTGTAAATGGAGCTTTGGGATATGTTCAAAAGATTGTCTACAAGCCAGGAAGTGCTCCACCTGACCCACCGACATATGTGATGGTTGAATTTGATCATTACTCAGGATTACCATTTGAAGATCATCATCCAAATACAATTCCAATAACACCAATACAAAAGGGCAGAACACTTCAGCTACCATTGAGATTGGCATGGGCATTGACTATACATAAATCTCAAGGATTGACTCTTCCAAAAGTAACTATCGATATAGGACCAAGAGAAAGAACTGGATTGACATTTGTTGTAGTATCTCGTGTAAAATCTCTAGAGGGTTTGAGAATAATGCCACCATTTACATATGATCGTTATGAGAAAATGAAAAAGGGTAGACAACTTGCGAAGCGCAAGGCTGAGGAAAATAGGCTCAAACTTTTGGAAGATAATTGATGTAATATATTTTTTGTTGAATTTTTTTTTATTGTCTTTGACACCTCTGTTCTTTATTGCCACTATAATTATTTCTAATATTTAATATATCATATATGCTTTCACAATGTCTACTCAATAATTATAAATGATAAGAATTATTACATGAATTCAATCAATGAAAGGTTTTTTGTTTCCATACAAATCTCTAGAGGGCTTTAAAATAATATTACCATTCATTATGAGAAAATAAAAAAGGGTAGACAACTTTCCAAAAATAAGGCTAAATAAAATAAACTCAAATTTGTAGGAGATTAAATTTGTGTATATATTTTTTTGATCAAATTTGCTTCCATGGCTCTAATACTTGTGTTATGTCTGCCCACAACAAATAATTGTTAACATTTTATACACCACTAAATGCTTCCACAATATCTATTAAATAAACAAATATAAATTATCAGTTAATGTTACATAAATTTAAACAAGCCATTTATTTATTTATTTCCATATCCAGTATAAATTTCATTTGAAATGTGAAGGAGATTTCCTTTTGACAGCCATATTTCTTAGATGCACCTAATATAATCTTGCATCATTTTTTATATCATCATGGTAAAGAAAATTCGTACATGTATGAATTGTTATGGTCCTCCTTGTGTTTAATATACTAACCTAGAAAACAATGTATGTACGTATATCTCTTTGACTAAAAATGTATGAATATATATTTTAGGTACTTTAATAACATTCATTTGCTTAATGTTTATTACCCTTTATGTGATTTTCTATTTAAATTGGAAAGTATATTCCTTGAGCAATTTAATAGTAATTTAAGAGCCAATAATAATTTGCATGCATGTCAGGAAGATGTCAGATAATATACGTACAAAATGGGTGTCCACTTGGATGTCAATGTATCACCCGTATCTTCCACGCAATGTCCTCCTTCGTATAGAGGAATTGAGTGTTCGCTATTGGGTCAGAGACAGGATGGTCAAGAAAATTAACAACAATGGATTAAGGACCACTCAATTCAAATTTGACAATTATGCTGTATATTTTAACTTCTTATATGAATTGAAGATCAAAATGAACTTAGATGTCAGATTTAATAATCTTCAAATTGAGATTGTAGATTTGTGTGGTTGGTCGATTTCTCTATACCATGAGATTCGAGATCTTTACCTTGCTGGATGCATTTGGAGAATCGTTATTAGACCAACAATAAAAATTGAGAAGCACACTCTATCCGATCAACTTAGTATGAAGTTTATGAGATTTCTTAAGGGACAATCACGGATCAGTTATCACACAGGCCCACCTGAGGAATGGTTTCTTACTACTCTTAAGCTCGGGTACTCTATAAGATTCACAGTGCATCAAGTTATGCCATCATTCAGGTTGTTGCATGCATACTATGGGATACCTGTCTTGTATGCAGTGAAGTCCAATGTGACAATTAAAGTTCAGACTATTCTTGACGATACTGAAGATCGAGAGATATTACCTGTGCATCCATGGTTAAGAAAGTGAAAGTAGTCTATAGATATTATTTGATAAATGTGTGCAAACTATTTAAACATTGCATTTATGACTATATTCAATTATTCTATTTTTATATTATTATTTGATGCAATAAAGCCTAAATTCAATTTTAATAATATTTTGTAACTATTGTTGTAAAATTTCTAAGAATGTGATATTTTATGGTTTATGTATTCTTTCTTGCATCAAACAAAACTAATGAATTTGGTGACTACAAAAAAATTGTCAATGTTTGTTATGTTGTTAATTATATTTTATTGGTTATTTAATAATCAAATAGAAAGATTAATTTTTTTATTGTCACGTCATTTGCTTATGATTTTATAATTTTTGTGGTATTTCATATGATTTTGGTGACATCTCAACATAGTAAGCCAACTAATATCATATTTTAATGGTTGAATTTTTCCAATGACTATTAGGTATTTTCATTATTTATTTCATGTACAATTTGTATTACTTAATATTATTTTTTTATAATTTTATTTTATTTCAAATTATGAATTATTTTATTCTCATTGTACCTTAATACTAATCTTAGTTTTATTGTTTTTTTTTAATTTTTAGCAAAAAGTTGAAACTATGGATGCTTCACAGAATGAATCAGAAATCATTGTTGAGAGTCCTCATGCCTCTGTAAACTCTAATAATTTTGTCGAAACCCCTATCAACAAATGTGCAAGAACCATTTTAGAGTATTGCGACAAAATCGTCAAGGAAATTGAAAACACTGCCTTAATGATAGATGATGTCGAAGAACTCGAAATATTGGAAATGGAAGATGTTGCAAGGAAAACTCATGAGGCATATACAATAGTGGCTGGATTTCCAGCTATGTTGAAAGAAGTATATCATGATCACTATGAAAACAAAGGTCGTAATACTATTCTCATCACTGAAGAATTTGCAATGGGTTTACACCATTACAATGAAGTGTTATTACTATAGTTACTTTGTATTTGATTTTCGATACTTTTTATTTTTACAAACATTTTACACATTTTAGAAATATTTATCAATTTTGTTTGACTTATATTATGATATAAGAGAAATAATATTTTTTTGGTAGGATTAGTGTGGGATATTATCTAAGGTTTTCATTAAAATTGTTATATGTAAATACATTTTCTTCTATCAATTTGATGATTTATAATGCATGTGTTGAATTGTTCTTATCTTCTTGCAACATACCTATAATAATATATTTATAGTGATTCTATAAATTGTTGCAATTTTTTTCTTGCATAGTTCTCACTTGTCAAATAGAAGGTATGGTGATTTATTCATTGTTTATGAATTCTGGGATACTATGTGAGATTTCTATTCGAAAATGCTATATGTAAAAATATTTTCTTCTATCAATATGATGATTTATAAGGCATTTGGTTGGTTATTTTGATCGTCTTGCATAACTCCTCTAATAACATATTTATAGTGAATCTTTTGATTGATGCAAGTATTTTTCTTGCATAGCTCTCATTTGTCACATAGAAGGTAAAATGATTTATTCATTTTTATGAATCTTAAATATTTTGAAATTAGATATCTCTCGGCGAATTTTACATAGATTTTTTAAAATATAAGTATACTAGTATTTATGGTTAATACAATGATTTTTTAGTGTATGTTCAAATTAGAATAGATTTTAAAGCTATAATTTGTTTTTTTTTTCTAGATCAAATCAAATATAGTTTTAATATCAATCTTTTGGAATAAATCAAGTAAACTACTAATAATGGAAATCAAAGGAGGAAGAACAATATTTATAAGAGAAAATATATTTTCTACTTATCCCAAAAATATTTTATACAAAAAATTCATACAATCTAATTCCAAAAATTTCTTACAAGTAGAACTACAACTATTATGTTTATTTCCACTATGTATGCTCCCAATTGGAGTCACTATATCCATGCCTTAAGCTTTTGTAGTGTGAGCTTTGTTTTAACACCACCAAATTTAAGCTTTATTGTGTCCAAATTATAAGTGTTGTTAATTGTACTTGTTAAATATTAGTTTCACATATTTTTCACACTAGTTGTTATCTTCATCCATCCTTGACATGTCATTTTATATTTGGTTATGTGGAAATGCAAAGAAAAAGAAACATCCTTTAGTGCAGTCATAGAGCAGCAAATTATGGAAACTATTATATTTACAAATCTATAATGATTGGAATGAAATTATTTTATAAATATATATTCTTTGGGCTATTTAACAAAAAAATAAAATCAAACCTCTTTATTGATTTAGAGATATTAAACTACCAATTTCCCTCGAGGAAATTTATAGAAATTATTAAATTGGTACTTTCATTAAAACAAGAGAGAAGTAAATTTAAAGAAGTTTTTATTCAATTATTAAAAATAATGTAGCCAAATAAATTGTCATCAATGGCAAGGTGGACATTTAAAAGGTGATTAAATTATGTTGAGCTATATGTTTCTCAACATTTTCAAAAGGTTACGAAACTTATGGGGTTCTTTAGGGATATCGTTCACAACCATATTAGTATTCTTATAGAGAATTCTTCAAAGGTAAAGGTCCAAAAGTTTACAATTTCATAACAAACCTCACAAGTTGATAACCATTTGTCAAAAACATAAGTAACAACTCATAACTCAACATTTATTAAATGGTTTTAAGTTTGTGAATTAATAATTGAGGTTAAGGAGTTAAAATAATATGAATAATGTATGAAACATGACCAGTGAAAGTAATTTTAGAACTAATTAAAATGATTGTAAGATATTGGTTTGATTGGTCGTGAAGTTATGAAGTACCCTCAAAGTTGTTAATCAAGACATAACAATTGGACATTTAAATTAGTTTCAAATATTCAATTTTATGAAGTGCTCTCAAACTATCAATGATTGTTCAGAAGCATAAGGCAATTTTTTTCATTTTGAACTAGTCATGAAAGGAGTTGATAGTATTGGCTACTAAAAATAAGTAGCTATTATAACTCCTCAAAGAACTAAATGCCTTTGTGAGGGCTCTATTGATTAAGTTTTTTAAAATTTCAAGAAAGACATACAAGTTTTTGATTAAGGTAAATCGGTTTTAGAGGGACCCAAAACCCAAAGTTTTACAATCAAAAGAATAGTCAAAAAACATACTAGAACCAACAACTAACCAGCAAACGAAACAGGGGCCTAGCCCACAATGTCAAAAAACTACAAAAAACTACAAAAAACAAGCTAAGAACAAAACAAAACAACAACACCCTACTTCAAAGAGTGCACCAATTCCAAGTTCTTTTATATCATCTTTCAATTTATGTCTTCAAGCTCCTCCATAATGAAACATAAATATAAGTTGTTTGACCAAGTGCCTCAAAAAAATATATCTCATGAAAGATAATGATTTGGAGACCTCATAATGACATGGAAACCTGTGAGAAAATGCACTTGGTAGGTATAAATATATACACCACAATCATTTTGAGAAGCTTCCAACACTATACCAAAATAGGAGCTTTCGAACAAGGTTTGAATATTTACTAAAGAATGGTTAAAATATTTTTTCGTTAGAAATTGTAGTTTTATCTTACTATTATATATGCTTGCAAAATATGGTAGCATGGCCATGGAGAATGAAATTTTCTACAAAGTCCCTAAAAAAAATGTGCCCCATGAATATAATTTTTTTAGAATGCATATAAAAACAATAAAAAAATAGCTTAGAAAAAAATTCTTGATAACATATGAAGAGAGATACATACCTTTTTCCAACATTTACTTCCTATGCATGCCAAAATGAGAGCTTTGCAATTAGGCATGGTCTCCATAAATGGTAGATGAATAAAAAAAGTGTGAAATATTTTAATCTAAAATACTCTAGCAAAATTGTATCCAAAGTGTGGAAGAATTAACATAGTATGAAAATTCATTAATAAATTACCTCAACTAAATATATATCACACACTGTATTGACTATATGATAGACTCATAATGAATTTTTTTAAAAATATTTTAGGAATATCCAAATAAAAACATTGGAAAATACAAAACCAAAGCCCACACCATTTGGTTAAACACCTCATAGAACTTTGTTTTTATAGTAATTCATTAGATCATATGTATGACATAAAATTATAGTTGGAGTATTGGAAAAAAATTTGAAGCCGAGCGTTTCTTTGTATAACCCACTAACCAATGCAATCTCTAGAGAAAGAAAAATAAAGACTAGTTAATTTATTTAATAAAATGGTGAATATTTGTTTTGTTCCATTTTTTATTCATGATGATATTATTGTTTGGTATTATAGGTGATAGTATACTATCTAATAAATCAGTTCATTCAATAAAATTCTATAGACTAGGTTAAAATCAAGTGAAAATACCAAAAAAAACTGAAATAGGGTATGAGAATCCAATAAATCATAATGGAATGTGATTTTTTTTAGATGTTGTAGTTCAACCACCTTGTTAGATATGTATGCATGATAATTATTATGACATAGACATACAATACATTTTTTGTTGAAACTTTTGAAAATTTTATTAAAGTGCAGGAAAAAAAAATTGTGAAGACATGAACCAAGAGCTTCCAAGTTATTCTGAATTAAATTTCCATACACCACTCTCTACTATATAAAATATTTTTATCTTAAATGGTTGAGGGAGTTAAAGTTATTATTAGATAAAGTGAGAGAGGGATTGAACCCTTACATAATAGATAGTAGGTAGACAAAAGGGGCCGACCACAAGGTTTGAGAAAATCTAGCATTAAGACTAGTAACCAAAACAAAAAACAAAAACCAAATTGAAACTAAACAAAATATTATTGTAAATGTGAATTTAATGGTATTACAATATGATTGTCATTGATACCAACATATTGATTATGTAATTCATTGAGTGGATTGTGCTCCGCATTTTTGATATGTTGCAGATATGGTCAAGATGTGTTGGTATGTCGTTGGATATTGCCTTGAGATGCAGATTGAACCCTTACATAATAGATAGAAGGTAGACAAAAGGGGTGGACCACGAGGTTTGAGAAAATCTAGCATTAAGACTAGTAACCAAAACAAAAAACAAAAACCAAATTGAAACTAAACAAAATATTATTGTAAATGTGAATTTAATGGTATTACAATTTGATTGTCATTGATATCAACATATTGATTATATAATTCAATGAGTGGATTATGCTCCACATTTTTGATATGTTGCAGATATGGTCAAGATGTGTTGGTATGTCATTGGATATTGCCTTGAGATGCTATTATTATGTTTTGGTGGGACGAAAGTTGTGATTCGGGAGTCTGTTTATAAGTATGTTTAGTAATGATGATTTTTTCCGACAAAGTTTGTAGAGCTTCACGTTTCTCTGCATTTATGCTTGTGTTAATGAGAGTTTAGATTTATGTTTTTGAATATGGGAAAACAGGTTTTGATGGGCCCTTGAAACCCAGTATAGTCAAAAAATCAAAAGATAAACATTAAAACACAGCTAAACAAAAAGACAACAAACAAAGGAAAGACAGTTGGCGAACCAAACGCCATCAAATAAGAGAACGCAGATTATAGACCAAAAAAGACCAACAGAAGACCAGGCTTAGGTTAATTTCTGAAGCATTTTCATCACTTCCAGCTCCATCTGTTCCATATTGTTTGCTGTCCACTTAATATCCTTTATTTCCTTACTGTGGCTTTGTATCCTTTTCGTGCTTGCTCTCATTCTTCTCCCAAGCCCTGTGTCCTTATCATTTGGGGTGTCATCCTTAACATCAATAATGCCCGCCACGACCTTATCCCCTTGGTAGTTCTCTAGCTTGTAGATAAGGGATTTCATGCTGGCCGAGGTAGCCTTCAGAATCTTGTGGCTTTGCTCACCTATTTTCTTGAGTTTGTGCTCAATTCCATCAAGTCTCTTTTCAGTTGCACGTGCTCTATTTTCTAAGACAAGAAAGCTATTGCGGTTAGCGTTGATAATCTCCTCAACATTACCATTCGCTTTGGTGAGCTCACTGAGACATTCCAGGCGGGAATTGAACTTTCCCGAGCCTAAAGCTTGTAATGCCTCGATTTTCTCTACTTTCTGGGATTTCTTGGTTTTTATGCCTTCAATTTCCTTATGCATCTAGCTGAGCACCTGTTTGAGGCTTTCCATACCGTTATTGATGGAGAGATCAATATCCAAGTGATGCTCTTCCTGGTTCTTATCACCAGTAGATTTAATATTAAATTCTAGGCCAACCTCCCTATCCTCAGAGCTCTAAGCTTCTTTCGTTGTCGTATCCTCCCACATCAAGCCCTTCTCCTTTAAATCAATCCTGAGAGGCGACCGGTCATTGGTGCCCACCTCCTTACTTTTAGAAGTCTTCTTTTTTTGCTTTAGGCTCACAAGGATTTGGACCCCCTCACTTCCAGTGTCCATGTCATTGTCAGTCCCATACTCCTCCTCATTCCAGCTATCATCCTCCCCTCTCTGCTTCTTTTTGGAAAACCCTTTGTTTTGTTTACCCTGCTCTATTTTTTTAATTTCTTCTGCTTGACCCAACAATCTGGGGGTTATCCTCTGTCTCCGCTTCCGTATCATAGCCATCTCCCTCCTCCTCATTAGAGTCATCAAAATCCTCATCGGATTCAGAAATCTTAGCTATATTTAACTGGACAATCATGTTCTTGATGTGATTATACAGAATCACCATCAAACCTTCGTGCATTGCAGGGTTGATACTGGGGTTAGATTTATGTTATTCATGTATACATATTTGATATTCTAATTTAGAATGTGATGATGAGATTTGGAGTCGTGGATGTTGATATATTTATTTTGAGTCCATTTGACCTTGAATGATTCTATTTTCGCTTTGACACTTATGGCATGGATTACATGTTGTTTTGATGGATGATGTGTTGTGGTATGGTCAAATTCTCATTCCTTTCCACCGCAAGAATCTTTAGTGTAGACCTATTTCAATTTGTGTTTCAATGAATTGTTCTTTTGGACAACTTTGAGAGTTTCTTAATTTAAGAGATTACTATAAATTTGCGAATGATTGTAATGCAAACCATAGAGAAGAAAGTGGATTGAAAAGGAAGATTTATTTTTTGCAAATATTTGTGAGGTTGTGGCTAAGTAGTGAGATTGTATGCTTTTGTTACTTGTTACCAGAGGTAGTGAGCCAAACGTTTCTTTCGGCATTGCAGTGTTGTGGCAGTTGTGCTTCATTGGTGGATTCTTTATTTTTTCTTCTTCTTCTTCCGAGTAGTGATCCCTTCTTTTTCTTGCAATTGTAGTCACGTAGTGAGTACACTTGTAGTGAGCATTCTATAAATGAACCTTCCTTTGCAAAAATCACCTTAACCGATGTCACCCTCAAAGGTATTTCATAATTAAGAATTAGCATTCTCTGTCATTTTTCCCTTAGTGGGTTTTCTATGTATATCCAGTGTTCTTGTGTATGGTTAATGTGTGTTCTCTTTCACGCTTATATCTATTTATCAAAAGTTTGATTACAGGAACTATTTTTGTGGATTAAGTAAAAAAAAAGATTGGTACAACTGATTCACACCCTCTCTTAGTTGTCTAGGATATTCAACAATTGGTATCATAGTTTTTGTCCCTAGAAAGTGAGACTAACCACTTGAGAAAGATCTAATGGCACATAAATTGACTATTCCTACCTTTTAAGTTTCCAACTATTGTTTTTGGAGAGTAAAGATGAGAGGATACTTGATTTCTCTAAGTTACAATATTTGGAAAGTTGTGGAGACAAAGTAGGTGATAGTGAAAAATGGTCCTAGCTTAGATGAGATCAAATCTTATGAAGATAATGAACGAGTAAAGTATGCTATCTTTAGTGCCTTATATTAAATTGAATTGGAAAAGGTTGATGCATTGGATACAACTTATGAAGTTTGGGAAAGATTGAAAAACATCTATGAAGGAAATGACATAGTTAAGCTAGCTAAGATGCAGACTGCTAAAAGCACATATGAAAACTTGAGGATGGAAGAAGGTGAAGATATAAAAAGTTATTTTCAGAAGGTTGACGGTGTAGTGAATGAGATCAAATTTCTTGGCGGCACCTTGGATGATAAGGATGTGATAGAGAATATCACGAGGACTTTACCATAATGTTATAGTGACAAGATTTCTCTATTGAAGAAACTTATGATCTATCCAAATTCACCAGAGAACAATTGTATGGCACCTTGATTGCATCCGAGATGAGGAAGTTTGGTAAAGACAAAGAAAGAAGAAAGACAAAATTTTAAGAATCAAAAGCTTTAGGTGAAGATTCAGATGATGAGACTGTGGATGAGATGGAAGCGATCTTTATGAGAAAGCTAAAGAGAGGAATAATAAAGTATAAAGGTATGTTACCCCTTAAATATTTGAAGTTTAGAAATTTTGGTCATTATGTATCTAGATGCCTGAAGAGAGGAACAAAAAAATAGTTTAAGGAAAAAAAAACAAAGGAAAGTTCAATAAGAAATCCTATTATGTTAGATATGATCATGGTATTTTAGATGATGAGTCAAATTATGAAGATGGTGATTGTTAATTCCTGGTTGAAAAAGATGAATCTAAACCTAGCAATAATAAAGAAATGTCTAGGGTTGTTGAAACTATTGCATCAAAATTACAGGTCAGAAGAGATAGAAATGAATGGTTGATTGATAGTTGATGTTCAAATCATATGACTGGTGATAAAAGTAAGTTTGTAAAACTTGAAAATTATGATGGTGGTTTTGTTATATTTGGAGATGATCAGATTGTTGAGATTGTTGGAATTAGTTCTATTAGTTTTGACGGAAAGCATAACATTAATAATATATACTATGTGAAAGGATTACATCATAATATCTTGAGTGTTGGACATATGTACGAAAATGGTTATAATGTTGTCTTCTAGGATAGTGGTTGTGACATCTGGAAGAGATACATAACTATTATTGCTACAGGAATTAGGAAAAATAAAAATATGTATCAATTGGAAGCTACTACAGGACATTGCTTATTATCTTAGATGAATGAAAGTTGGCTATGGCACTAGAGGATGTATCACATCAATTTTTACAATTTGATGATGATTAGTGATACTTGAGTTGTGAGAGATTTACTGAGACTAACTAAGATAGATAACAGTATTTGCAAAGAATGTCAAGTGGGAAAACAGACAAAGGGATCATTTAGAGGAAAGGAACAATATTCTACCAGATTGTTGGATATGGTACACATAGACTTATGTGGTCTGACCAAAACAAGGATTTTACAAGGTGAGAGGTATTTCATGGTTTTAATTGATGATCATTCTAGAATGACTTGGGTTTCATTTCTAAGAATAAAGTGAGAGGCAGTAGAAAATTTTAAGATATTCAAAGATAGAGTTGAAAATGAAGTTGATTGAAGAATCAAAATTTGAAGATCAAACGGAGGAGGAGATTTTTTTTTTAAGAATTCGATACTTTTTACGAGAAATATGGGATTAGGAGACATTTGTCTACCCCTGGGACACCTCAATAGAATGGTATGGTAGAAAGAATAAACATGACTATACAAGAAGCAACAAGAACTATGATCAAAGAACCAAACCTACTAGAAGTGTAGAGGGGAGAAGTAATACACATTGCAGTATATACCCTTAACATATTTATATTCAGAAAGAAGTATAGGAAGACATCGCATAAGTTATGGCATGGAAGGATTCACTCAGTAAGGTATTTAAAAGTTTTTGGGAGCAAGTGCTATATTTAGAGTCATGAAGGATGTCTTTGAAAGTTTGTGAGCAAAGCAGATGAAAGTATATCTTTAGGATATTCTACAAAGGGAAAAGCTTACAAATGTTCCAACAAGAGACTGAAAAATATTGTTGAAACTGCAAATATGAAGGTTAACAAAAATATTTCTAAAGACTCAAGTTTGCAAGCAAAATATGAATCTTTAACATCCTAAAACTGCATCTTTGTACAATTTGGACTGCATTTGGGTCCCTACTTTAGCATTTGTGCCCCTAGGCTCGACTAGGACCTAATTCTACTCATATCACTCAAGTATGACTACATTTTTTTATTTTCACATGAGTTGGGCATGTTGTCCTATCTCTAAATTTGGGTAGGACCAAAATGCCATGCCCATTACACTTGGTCCTTCCTAATTAGGCCCCTTTTAAAACCCTTTTTTCTATTTCGAATTTGAACACAAAACCTAGCTCCGTGTGACCTCATGTCAAAAAATTAGTAAGTTTTTCAATGGGAAAGTATAAAAGGAGGTTGTCCTCTCTCATTTTGGTAGGAAATCATACATGACACACACATGTAATCAAGCATCCAAGTATTCATTCAATCATTCAAGCAATTACGGAAGTAATTAGTCTTCCTGTAAGCCTTGGAGCAACAACAAAGTCAAGATTCAATCATTGAAGTGGACATTCACATCCTATTTTGTTAAAGACTTAATGAAACCATAATCTTGTGTGAAGACAAACAAAACTTTACAAAGAGGTATATTATTTGGTTTTCAGTCATTATTCAACATCTCCCTTGAAAGGAGAATCTCCATTTACAATAATTCAATTAACTTTTATCTATATTTCATGGTAAATTCCAAAACCAGGGTTTGACTTAGGCAAGCCCCTATTCCCAACCTATTTCCCTTTCTTTCTGTGTGCAAGAAACAAGTACAGAGTTGCGATCTTCAAAATCAGATTTTTTTGTAGAGACAAATCAACCCCTTTTAGTGTGTGAAAATTTTGAAGGACCAAGGTGAATTTTGCTACAGTCTCGATATTTTTGGAGATTTTTTGAGAATCAAGTCTGAATCTACTTATATTTTTTAGAACTAGGTGTGTGCCTCAATCCGATGACTTTATCTTGTTGTTTCTATGTTTCAACCTTCATTTTCAGCACTTTACCCTAATTTCAACAATTCAACTCACAAAAGACAACAAACAAATCCACCCCTTGAATTGAATCAATATTTTCAGTCCTTATCTTTGCTTGTTTATGACTAAATCTATTGGATTCAATCCTATTTTGAATGTAATGGTCACTAAGTTACAAAATTAGCTGTTTTCATACTTTTTGGGGTAGAAACCCTAATTTTTCACCATTACATTTTGGTGAACCCGACTCCTTACACCTTGAATTCTAATTTATGTTCTTAGATCTGATTGTTTATGCAATTTAAAACTCAAATTTTCATTTACAAGTTTAATTTCCAAACAAATTTAAAAAATTTAGAGGTTAATTTAAAAAACCCTAATCTTTAAATTTAAAATTGAGCATGTAGGTTGTCTAATTTTGGATTAATTGTTTCAGATTTGATTGCTAATTCTAATTCAAAATCAAAATTGTGATCTTAGATCCAATTTCAAATTAATTTAAAAAATTGAGAGGTTATTTTCACAAAACCCTATTTTTTAAATTTAAATTTACTAGTGGATTGCATGGCATTTATGCATTTGTCTTTTTAATATCGAGATAAAGATAATCAACAGATTCATCCTAACTCCTAAAGGAACTGAATGGCACCTTCCTGGTCCTCATCCCTAAGAAATATAACGCCTGCTCTTTTTCAGGATTTTAGACCTATGAGCCTTTGCAACTCTATTTATAAAATTTTCACCAAGATTCTTGTACTTAGGCTTAAGCTTGTCATGGCCTCTTTAATCTCTAAACATCAAAATGGGTTTGTGCTTAGGAGGTAGATCTTGGATTCTACTATTGTGGTTCATGAGAACATCCACTCCCTTTCAATTAACAAAAAATCAGGTTTCTCCTGAAACTTGACCTGCTGAAAGCTTCTGATAGAGTTAATTGGTGCTTCCTCCTTAGAATCCTCGGGGCCTTTGGTTTCATAGATACCTTCATCCAGATTATTGAGCAATGTATTTCCACCCCTAAAGTCTCTGTGTTGATTAATGGATCCACCTCTGATTTTTTCTCTGGGTCTAGGGGCATACGACAAGGGGATCCTCTATCTCCTTTCCTTTTCAATCTGATGATTGAAGCTCTTAGCAGAATTATTCAGAGGGAGGTCAGAAATGGAAATATTAGGGGCCTTCAGCCCTCCTCCTAGGCCTCCACTTTCTCTCACCAACAATTTGTTGACGATACTATCTTGATGGGGCAAGGTTCGATCAAAGAAGCCAAGAATTTAAAAATGACTCTGAATTTATATGAACATGGCTTGGGGCAAAAAATCAGCCTACCTAAAATCTCCATCTTCTTCTTTAACACCCCTGAGCACAAGAAAGTCAAGATTGCCTCGATTATTGGTTGCAAAATTGGAACTTTGCCTGATTCTTATTTGGGCCTTCCCTCTACCAGGGCCCGACTCCTGATTCTTTTTGGGTGAATCTTATAGATAAATTCCAGAACAAATTGGTTGGATGGAAAGGCTCCTTGCTAAGCCAAGCTGGTAAGCTCCAATTACTCAAAGCCTCACTTTAGAGCCTCCTTGTCTATGCTACGAGTCTATTCAAAATCCTAGTCAAAATTGCGGATAAATTGGAAAGAATTTAGAAAAAACATTTATGGATTGGAACTGAATCCAAAAATAGATTACACCTTGTGGCTTGGAATCAAGTTTGCTTTCCCAAGCTCATAGGAGGTCTGGATATCCAGAATTTGAGAGACTTCAATAAAGCCCTGATGTCCAAGCAGCTATGGAGATGTCTTAAGGAGAATAATGAATGGACTGATATATTCAAACTTAAGTATCATATTCCTGATATCCAAAACACTTTGGAAACTTATGAGCTCCCTAACACGGTCTCTAATTTCTAGAGCAATTTCTTTGGCTCCTCCAAAGTTATTGTGCATGGGTGCAGATGGATGCGAGGTAATGGTACTAGAATCAAGTTTTGGAATGACTAGTGGACTAGAGATGGCTCCCTATCAGACTCTGTTTGGGCTCCCCCCTACAAATAATTATGCCTCAAAAAAATTGGCGCTTGGGTGGTTGATTACATTAGAAATGGAAAATGGTTGGACCTCTCTTCTATTGATAATGATATGAGATCTATGCAACCTTGGTTAAATTGTATCCACATCCCCCACTCTCAAGGGGAGGATGAAGTGTTTTGGAACTTCTCCTCTTCTGGGAAGTTCAAATTTGTTGATGCCTATCAGTTCATCTCAAGATCCTTCTCCCCCCCTATTGGGCGGGTATCTAGAACAAACTCCTTATTCTAAAAATTAACATCTTTTTTCTGGTTGTTTATGTAGGACAAGATCTCTACCATTGATAATATTTGAAGAAGAGGTATTCCTCTCTCTAATAGATTTTTTCTCTATAAAGAGGAGGAGGAAAATGCTCGCCATCTGCTGCTGCATTGCACCTATGCCAAAGATATCTGGAATCACTTCCTTAAAATTTGGAACATTGCCTGGGTCTTCCTTGTTTCTACCCAGTGAATGTGGTTTGAATGGAAATGCCCTTTTGATAATCAGGCCTTAGGTATTCTTTGGAATTTATCTCTTGCTCATATTGCCTAGGGCATCTGGAAAGAAAGAAATAATTGAGTCTTTAGGGACTTGGAAACTCCTCCTTTTATTGTGGCTGCTAGAATTCACAATGCTATCAAAGAGAACTTTCTCCACTCCTGCCCTAACATAAATAATGACTACCCCATTCCCACTCTCTAGGAGGATTGGGATACTATCAATCAGTGGCAAATTGATTGGAATATTGCCAACCCAGTCCAAAAAACCAATCAATGTAGGTAAAATGTTATATGGCATCCTCCCCCTATGGGCTTGATCAAAATCAATGTGGATGGGGTGGCTAAAGAAAATCCTAGGCCGGCTGGGTGCGGGGGAGTGGCTAGGAATCACTCTGGTTGACTGGTTTCCACTGTGGTGCACCCCCCGGGCACCTAGACTAACCCCTACACGGAAGCCAGTGTTGCCCACATTGGGCTACACATGGCTAAAAGAGAGGGATTTACTAAAGTGTGGCTGGAGTCTGACTCGCTAAACACTGTCAACTGCTTGAGTGGTCACACAAATCCTAGCTGGATGATTGCCAGCCTAATCAAGTATTGCTGAAATATAATTAATGAACTAACTGTTGGAGTAACAGGGATGCTTTCCTTGAAAATCTGTGCGATCTGGCACGTAATGACTATTGCATTAATCAATGATCCCCCATCATGACATGACTGAGTTGATAGGGAAATGGCTCTTTCTGGTTTTCCCTAATAAAAAATCTAGAAACCTCCTTGGCGACTGGATTTCCTATCTCATTGTGTGGTTTTTCTACTACTGTTTGGATATCCTCTAGGTGTGGCCCATTTTTTGTGACTGGTTGGCGATAGTGAGCTATTATTTGGCAACTAGGAGCATAATGGGAGGGGATAAGAACATACAAGAGCCCTCTACTTGCGAGAAGTGGAAAAAGAATAAAGTTGTCTGGCAAGAAGTCGTCGATGGTGGTCTCATCTCCTACCTGGACCAGCTTCACGACCCCTCTCCTCTGATTACGGAGGCCTTTGTTAATGGATGGAAAAAAGGGAATCTCAGGGCTTATGGTGCTGATTATCAGATTGAAGAAACTTTGGTGGTGATGGTCATTGGTCTGGCTATGACTGGTAGAAGGTTTTATAGGGATTGAAAAATTGGGGAGGAGGACTCATCTAGTTTCTTTGCCAAAGACAAGGAGCGCTCCAGAGTCACCAAGATGGCTGATACGACAATAATAGAAAAGACCTCATGGCCCCATGGGATGACATGGTTGAATTTATTATGAGGTATATCACCCTCTATGGCAAGTATGCAAGCATCTTCTCCTACCATTTCACTATCTTAAATAATTTTTGTCATGGTAAAATTATCAACATTCCCTAATATCTTGCCTCCTCCCTTGAGAATAGCTTGGATAAGCACCTGGAAAACCCTAACAACCCTGTTCTCCATGAGGTACTTATTGTCCTTATCATGGAACATGCTAAATCCCTTGAAATTGTGCCCCTGCTTGCTGAGATTGGCCCGCAGATAGAGGTCCAAGATGTCTCTGAATCTGAGATGGACCTTGATGATAGTGGGGTCCCTGTTGATGACTCTGAATACGAACTTGCACATGAAAAGGAAATGATGGTCACTCTTGGGACATTTGGCAAAAAGAATCCCCCCAGATGGGCGGCTAGTAAATACAAAACCAACAACACGCTGATCTCCAAGGCCGAACCCCTCACCAAAAAGAAAAAGCTAGCAGCTAAGGATCACAGCCCAAAGACTACAGACCAAGGGATTAAACTGGACATCCCTATCAATGTCCAAAAGGAAAAACAAGGGACTATAGAAAATGAAGAGAGCTGCGGAAATCAAAAGGCTGGTAGTCTGATGAATCTAGTCATTGAGGCCACCAGAAGCTAGGAAAGCTACTGGAAGTGGGTCGAGCACAGAATTGACACCCTCAAAATGGGGGTTAAGAAAATAATTAACATTTTTACTGCCTCCCTTGAACCCAACAAACCGGAGAAACTCATGGTTATGACTTAAAAACTCTCCTAGAATGTTGAGGTGATGAAGTGCAACCATGAACAAAGGATTGCTAAGGTGGAACAATCCATGGCTGAGATTAAGAAAAATCTCAAGAACTTGGTCGACATTAGTAAAGTAGCCATGAACAACAACATTGAGGGGCTTGAAAAGATTAATGCCATGGTTGTTGATTATAGATCCTATCATAGTGATCTGGTGAAGGATCTTGGAGGAGATGATATGGCTGCTGGTGACAACAAAACCACTGGACCCAATTCCAAAACCAGGAGCAGAAGTAGCAACAAGGGTACCTCCAGATTCATCATGGAGGAGCTTGAGGAAATGAATAGGATTTCCATCCAAAATAACAAGGATCTAGTGCTCTCGCTCAACTAGGAGCTTTTTCTTTTGCTTTGGCATGTTTGTCTGAGTTTCCTTTGTTTTTGTTTCTGTTCGGGGTTGCTCCCCTGTTTTGCTGCTATTTCTTGCTGGTTTGGCTGATGGTCGACTGTTGTAAAACTTTTGGTTTCGGGTCCTTGTAAAACCCGTTTATCTTTATCAAAAACATATTCATCCTAACTGTGGATTTTAAAATTGTCTAGAATAGTAGTATATATGATTCTGCAATACATTAATTGACTCTACCCCCAATAGTATTATGGCACCGATCTCATGAAGTATTTCCATTTTGTATACGTTATTTAGTTTGTAACTCAATAGGCCACAATTGTACATCATTTAACCTTATAAATCTACTATATTTTATTTGAGGTAGATCCACCTAGGTATTAGTAGAGCTTGAAGTGTAGCCCGATTAGGAATCACATTTGGTTCCATCTGTTAGTTGGACAATAGTGATTGTTGAACTTGATCATAGAATTTAGCCTAGTCTTAGAGTTTAATAAAACCTATAGTTTTGAGCTCCAACACCTCCTAATATTTTCTATCTTTTCATGATCCCAAATCCTTTTGATAATATCATTGTTAACTCAGACATCATATTGAAAAGTATTATACCTTATGGAATAAGATTTAATACTTCATCGATAACAATACCATATTCATAGCTAGTGTGAATGACAAAGGAAACAAATATTTATCTCCTTATGATCAAAATCTCCAAATCTTCACCAATCCTTTGCCGTCCGATTCTACTAATGTTGTTGAGTCCAAGTCTAACAATGTTGTGAATCTTGTGGATAAATCTACACCTCCTAAGGACCTGTGCATTACCTCTAATCCTAGTGAGACTATTGATGCACCTAGTAGCCCACTATATATCACTATGAATATTAAAGACAAACACTCATTAGGGGTGCTCATGGATCCAGTGTGTATGGTGAATGCGATTATTGAAGAATATCTTTACTGTTTACAATTGCATCAAGTAACATATGAAAAATCTGATGTTATGGTTAAAGTATATGATGGTTTCCCTTTCTCTACTGTTGGCTTTATTAACATTCATGCAGAGGTTGGTACTAAGTGCCTCAATGCCACTTTTTCTATCATTGCTACATCAAATCAATTGTGTGTGAAGTTGGGACTTCCTTAGTTCTCTTCCATGGAAGCGATCTCCTCTACTATTCATAAATGTCTAAAATTTCCTCATAATGAAACTATCATAACAATTAATCACATCATCTACCAATGCACGACGAGGCATGGAAATATCACCCTTGATTAATTTTGGCCTAATAAATTTGATCTTCTTATGACTCGAAGTGATTCTCTCTTTCTCTCTTATCAAAAGTAGAAAAATGAGATGATCTTATCTTTGAGTCATCCTAGAGACCCTAGATCTATATCTCCTCCTCATGATGTACCTGGTAGGACTTCCCACACTTTCTATTCCTCCCATATATGCCATAGTACCATCTCATATATATTACAAAGCAAAGTGCTTGGCATCTCCTACTTCTCAACCAAGTATACCTTATCCCATTCCTCCTCCTTTAAAGGAAGAAAAACAATCAAAGTCCATTTATATTCAACCTTCACAACCCTCGGCTAAAAATAAAAGGAATTATTTTGTGAGAGAACATCGAAGGAGACGTTATGATAAGGCTCATGAACTTATTTCTCAAACCATTTCCTCCTTGACAACACCAAATGTTGACTTGGTCCCATTTGTCTAGCCTTCACCTAATCCTAGGGAGGAAGTTCAACCTAAATCACCAATATTAAAAATGCTTAATAAGAATGATGGTTCATTCTCTTTTCATGCTAGACATCTTATTTTTATTAGTTTGGATAATGAAATGGATGATTATTTTGTTCATGCTAACAATGTCAATTCTAATGATTCTGATGATATGTATGAGATGGTTGATTTTAATATGGATTTATCCAAACATTTTTCAAAAGCATTGAGATTAGCTCCTAATGACGACCAAAGTGACTCATCATTAGAGTATGGTCCTTGTTTCGAACTTGCAATAGTTCCATCTACCATACTCAAAGTTCCCCCTCTTACATCATGTCTACCTCCCCAAAATAATGTTTAACAAGATTGGGAGGCATCTATGATTCAAGCTTGATTAGCTTCATATGTGTCATAGATTCTCTCTCCTTTCTTTCTTGTTCATAATGTGTTCCCCTCATTTTTTTTTTAATGTTAGGAAGTCTTTATACGATTCTTGTTACTCTGTTGGTCCAAGGTAATAAAGAGGTTGAATCTATTGTGACATTATTTTATTTGTATCTCAATTCTTCTATTTTTTGTCCCTTGTCTTTTCTACTTGAGGACGATGTAAAGCGTTGAGATTTCTTTTGGTCTCTTCCACGTTGAATCAAAAGACACATGTTCCCTTCTTCCATTGTTCTTGTGGCTCTAATACCTTTGGGGGATGACGACAATTCAAAACAAATATTCATGATATATATTATATATCATAAGAGTGTAATGACCCTAGAGTTACTGGACCCCTTATGTGTTTCATGTTTTGTGACCATTATCCTTTTGTTTGTCCTTTCTTGGGGTCATGTCATTGTGATAAAATTCTTGTCTTTTGGATTTATTCTACCTTAAATCAATTACTCTCGATAAGGTGTATGCAATTGCTTTAACATTGGGGCATACACTCTACTCAATGTTACACTTTATGCACACACCATAATATATTTTGATACTCAATTTACTTTTCAAATTGAGCCTTTTTCTTTGTAATTTGGTATTTTTATTTTTTCATGACTCATAGTAAGAAAACCTCCCTAGGATAGTAGTTATGATTCTCTATCTCTTTGTCATCTTTCTCATGGTCTCCCTTTTATCTTGATATTAGAGTAGTAAGATCCTAAAGTCCCTAGGGCCTTAGTGTAAGAAAATTAGGTAGTAGAACAACTTCCTACACTAACCTTGAGAGGAGGGTGATGCAAAAACTTTTAGATATCATCACAATAGATAAAAAATAGAAATAGATATAACAACATTCAAACCATAACATGGTGATTTATGTGGGGAAAACCCTTTCGGAAGAAAAAACCCACATTCCAAAAGCTAACCAATATATTATTCCACAATAAAATTAGATTACAATATACTTTTAGAGAAATCTCTTCACAGGAGTACCACTAATCATACATTCAGAGGTAACTCAATAGCTATAAGACTCTTACACACAACCTCTATCTCACACACCTCATATATAGGAGATATATTACAAGAAACCATCAAATGGTTTTACAAAACCAAAGGTTAAAACCACCCAATAAGGTGTAGTCGACCTTATCTCCCTTATAGATGCCCTATGACATGTCCCTCCCTTTTTACAGCCCATTTATGTGTTCAATGTATTTTATATTTCCTATTTCAGGAGTACAAACTTCCAGAGGCCATAACTTGAGAACCGTGTGTTCGATTGAAGAACCGTTTGAAGTGTCAGAAAGCTTGCAAAGTTCTCTAATACCTCATAAAATGCTATGCCATTTATGGCCACTTTTCAAGGTGTTTTGAGGCCTCTTAAGTCCTCAAAATCAAATTCATATGTTTCATTGGACCTCTCCAAAATGGAAAATTTAATATCTTCAAAACTAGTTGTGACCTTGCAACGTAACTTTACCGGAATGCTTATCTATTCAACCAGAAGCTTTGGGGATAATTTCACACTATTTCATGCTCAAATGAAAGCTTATAATAAATAGTAACCTCATGTAAATGCAAGGTCAAGACACCATTTTCCCAACAAATCTCTCACTTGTCGAACACCTTACACGAGAAAACGAAGTATCAACACAATGAATTAATTTCTAGGGGCCATGAGAATCATAGACTCCAAAGACCATCTAAACTTCTCTCTGCTCACAACCTTAGTTAAAGAATCTACAACATTCATCAAAGTTTCTACCTTAACCAGCTTCACCCTACCATATTCGGATATATCTTTGATAAAATGATACAAAACATCAATGTGCTTGGTCCAGACATGAAATGTTGGGTTCTTAGCTAGGCAGATCGCACTCTGACTATCACAATATATTGTCACTGCTCCTTATTTTATTCCAATGTTTGAACATAGTGTCTTAAGCCAAATGACATCTTTACAAGCATGAGTAGCTACCATATACTCTACTTTGGTAGTGGACAAAGCAACCACAACTTGGTGCTTACTCATCCAAATAATTGCACCACCAAATAAAGTAAACACATAAGCATTAGTGGATCTTCTGCTATCAATATCACCTGCCCATTCTGAATCAACATATCCATGAATATTAAGGGAAATCATGTCTCCAACTAAATTAGCATGACAACACAAAGAATACTCTGAGGTACCGTTCAAATATCCAAAGACTCTTTTGACTACATCCCAATAGACTCTACTAGGATTATACACGTATCTATACAGAACTCTCACTTCTTGGGAAATGTTTGGTCTAGTATAGACCATAGCATACATCAAACTTCAAACTACACTCTAGTAAGGCACTCTGATCGTGTCTTCAATATCTGATGAGGATGTAGGATAGTCTGAAAGGAACACACAATGGTCTACAATCCTGGATGTTGAACCTCTGTAACACTAAATTCACATACTTACTCTGGCCTAGCCATAGATTTCTATTCACTCTATCTCTTCTAATTTCCATCCCAAGAATTGTTTTTCTACACCAAGATCTTTCATTTCAAATTTAGCAAGGAGCTGAGACTTTAATTCTGAAATCATACCTTTCCCTTTACCAATGAATAACATATCATCAACATACAATGCGATGTACAGGAAATGATCACCATCAATTTTATACTAAACACAATGATTTGATTTAGAATGCTCAAATCCCAAACTCAACACATATGTATAAAAATTTTGGTACCACATCCTAGCACTCTATTTGAGGCCATACAAGGATTCCTTTAATTTACAGACCCAATTACTTTTACTTTTCACCATATAGTTCTTTGGATGTGTCATATAAATATCCTCCTCCAAATCACCATGAAGGAAATCAGTTTTCACATCCATTTGCTCAACCTCTAAACATAAGCAACAACAATAGAAAGCAAAAATCTAATGGATGCCATTTTTGCAATAGGAGAAAATATCTCACCATAATCAACCCCCTGAACCTAAGACTAGCCTTTTGCAACCAACCTCACTTTATACTTCTCAATGTTCCCTTCTAAACCAATACTTTTATTAAACACCCATTTGCAACTAGCAGGCTTATATTCTTCAGGCAATGGTACAAGATCCCATGTATCATTCTTTTTCTAAGCTGTCATTTCTTCTTGCATAGAAATCTTCTAGGATTCTGCATCATTCATACCTAATGCCTCTTCTATAGATTTCAGTTCATCCACATTAGTATTCAAAGCAAAAATACATCTCCAATCATCAGGTGAATACCTTTTAGGTGGTTGTCTATGTCTTGTAGACCTTCGAACAAGCTAAGTTGGAGGTTCTTCCCCCTCTTCTAAATATTTAGAGCTAGATGAGCTCTCCTCAACTTCTTGCCTATCTAGGGGTCTCAATTCAACTCTTTCAACTGTAGAAGAAAATTGAATCACATCTTCCTTTTTAGTCTGTTATGGCTGCAATGTAATAGAAGGAGACTTAATTTCTCTAAAAATAACACTTCTACTATGAATTATCGTTTGTGCAACAGGGTCCCAAAGCTTATATCCTTTCACACCATAATTGTACTCGATGAAGATACATTTCACAGCCTTGTTCTCCAACTTTGTGCACTTCTCCTTTGGCACATGTGCATATGCTTTATAACCAAAAACTCTAAGATGTCTCAATGGAGGCTTGTGACTCGACCATGCTTCCATAGGCATTTTATCAACAAGAGTTGATGTAGGGGACTTGTTAATTGGGTAGCAAGTAGTGGCAACAACTTCAGCCCAGAACTTTTGTTCTAGACCAGCACCACTCAACATACTACTAGCCTTCTCCATCAGTGTCTTGTTCATTCTTTCTACAACTCCATTCTGTTGTAGAGAATACAGAGTTGTTTTTTGTCTGTTAATGCCATAGTCTTTACAAAATCTATCAAAATCATTAAGAAAAATTCACCGCGATTATCAGTCCTCAAACTTTTAATTTTCTTTCTATTCTGCAACTCAACCATTTCTTTCAATTCTTAATATCAACTGAAAACTTCATATTTACTCTTTAGAAAATATACCCACGTCCTTCTACTAAAATCATCAATAAATGAACATAATATGTATATTTTCCAATCCAAGGAACATCTTCAGGACCAAACACATTAGAATGAATAAGATCCAAAACACCACAAATGTTATGAGAACTCGAGTAAAACTGAACACAGTTTTGTTTTCCATAAATGCAACACTCACAAAAATCAAAGTCAAGATTACAATCATTCAAACCTTCAACAAGGTTTGAATTTTTCAAGGTCCTTAGATCCTTTTCTCCAATGTGGATAAGCCTTTGGTGCAATAACATAGTCTCCTTTGCAGGTAACTTTGCTTCAAAAGAAAGAGCACCCCTAGGTACCCAAAAGACATTTCCATCTATTGAAGGTGAAACCTCAAATCTTCCATAGATTTACTTTTTACAAAGGTGCTATTACATAACAGTGTATGGATCTAGCTTATACGAAGTGCCGAACCTGACCACAGTTAATCATCTTACATTCTGCTTCAGAAAAGACTACCTACACACCCACATCTATTAGTTTTCTCACAGATAACAAATTTTGTTTTAAACCAGTGATATGCAACAAACCATTAATCCTTTTTATTCTACCATTAGAAAACCTGATTCTAACTTCACCTCGACCAACAATGTCTAAATATGAATCATCACCCAAGTACACCTTACCTCCATTAAATTCTTCATATTCAAAAAATGAATCTCTATTGGCAGTCATATGAAAAGATGCACCTGAGTCAATTAAGTAGGCATCATTACTTGCATGAGTTGCCCAAGCTGCAATAAATGCATCACCATCTTCCATCTCAGACTCGAAATCAGAATCAATCTTCTTCTTTTCTTCTTTGCAGTCCTTACAGATGTGACTTGGTTTACCACAATTCTAGCAAATTACTTTGGACTTTCCAGGAGATTTCAATCTCACTCTTGATTTGGACTTATCGCATTTTTAAATCTTCTTGCCTTTCTCCTTATGTCTTCCACAAATAGTTAGGGATTCTTCCAAACTATGAGATACCTTCCTTCACATCTCTTCACCAAGTAGGGAACCCACCACATATTCAGACTTCAAAACAACATAAGTACTACCAATATCCATAACATATTGAGCCACCAACATATTGAATGCTTCTTGGTGCTCTGGAACTTGTCCACCCTCTTCCATCTTCAAGGAATATAATTTCTTCCTCAAGAACATATGATTTAATAAATATTTCGCTTGATACATTTAACCAAGCTTATCCCCTAGTTTCTTTGTAGTGTTTTCTTCATGGAAATTGATCAGAATAGAGTCTACCAAGCACAATCTGATCACACCCTTGGCTTTTTAGTCCATAACATCATACTGAGCCACCGCAGTAGGATTTGAGGGCCTTTGGACATTCACATCAACAACATCCCATAGATCTTGATCTATTAGCAGATATTCCATCTTCAACTTCCACATCTCAAAATTTGTTCCATTCAATTTTTCCACCTCTATTTTCCCTTACGAACTTGCCATCTAAAAATTCCCACAAAAAGAGAAAAAAGTGTCTTCTACAAAATCTCCTACTCAATTCTGGATTAGTTCAAAAACCCCAACAACCCATAACTGAAACCAAGGGTGATCAATCTCTGATACCACTTATCAGGAAGTTAAGTAGTGAAACAACTTCCTACACTAACCTTGAGAGGAGGGTAATGCAAAAAAAAATTTAGATTGTCACAACAGTTACAGAAAATAGAAATAGATATAATAACATTCAAACTGTAACACATTGATTTACATGGGGAAAACCCTTTCGAGAGAAAAAACCCCACACTCCAAAAGTTGCCCAATATATTATTTCGTAATCAAAAAATATTATAATATACTTGTAGAGAAAGATCTTCATGGGAGTGTACCACTAATCAGAGATTAAGAGGTAACTCAATAGCTATAAGACTCCTACACACTTGACCTCTATCTCACATACCTCATTTATAGGAGATATAATACAAGAAACTGTCAAACGGTATTAGAAAACCATGAGCTAAAACCACCCAATAAGGTGTAGCAGACCTTATCTCCCTTTTAGATGCCCTATGATGTGTCCTTCCCTTTTTACAGCTCACTTATGTGTCTGATGTATTTTATATTTCCTATTTCAAGAGTACAAACTTCTGGAGGCCATAACTTGAGAACCGTGTGTTTGATTCACGAACCGTTTGAAGTGCTAGAAATCTTGTGAATTTCTCTAATGCCTCGTCAAGGGATAACCATTTACACACAATTTTCAAGGTATTTTGGGGCCTCTAAATTCCTCAAAATAAAATTTAAACCTTTCATTAGACCCCTTGAAAATGGAAAATTTAATATCTTCAAAACTAGCTTGTCACGAACCCTTAATTGATGTATGAACTAAATATTAATACATATATACTTGTAATTATTGCGAATATCGGCATCAATTAATCAATCAATTAATGATCTATTTCAATGAATAAGATAAACTAGTATTAATTAGCGTTAATATAATACTAGTATTAATCAATAAATATTTATATTATAATAAATCAAATGATCAATAATCTATTAATCAATTAATAATCTATTTCAATTAATGAAAATAAACTAGTATTAATATAATCAATAAATATTAACATTATAATCAATAATCTATTAACTGATTAACTAATAATCTATTAATAATCAATATCAAACTTATATTAATGTTAATATAAATCAATTAATTAATCAAATAAATAAAATATCATATTCAAAAGCGATAGTTATAATACATCTAACATTAATTAGTGATTAATGAAATATTATAATACCTTTCAAATATATAACAAATATTATACATGATAAACATCATCGAGGGCATAAAAGCATAAAACAAATAAAACTTAGGAATAAAATTATAAATCGATGTCTTCTTGCAAACGTGGTTTTATGAAGCGACAACAATCCGAGTGAACAGCCACGGCTCGCACCCCAGAATCAACATACAAATACGGGAAGAGAAGGCAGTATGAGGAGCGCGATGGTAAGAAGGGAGTTCGACAGATAACGGAAACCACAGGCACGCACCGCAAGGATCCGAACTAACCTTCCGATAAGTATCTCAGGGTCTTGTGATGCCCACTTACGGCTTACTGAATTTCCTATCCTCCCTTAATTAGCAGAAAATATATAAATTAGAATTAATTTTGTATACATTTTTATTTACACAGAAAGATGTTTTCCATTCACTCTGCATTCACAATTTCGTGCAATAATAATAAAATATTAATTAAATAGTGAATGTCTCTGGATATGAGGGATATGCCCAGAGTCATTGCATAATGAAATGTAGAAATGTATGTTGAATTATTTTGTTTTAGGTAAATATGCTGCTAAGTACCTCGGTGGGATGATGTTTCCATAATATACCATTGTCTATAATAGACTGGGAGTTTGCTAGGGGACAAGGCAACCCTCTTGGGGCTAGACCAACCATGGGAGCTTGTGAGTTGTTGCCATCCTAAGGGTAGTAATTCTATCGTCCACTATAGGAATGGGATAAGACTTGGAAATACGATTCCAGCAAGGGTTTTAGGCTTGTATTACAATTCAGAAGTAGGAAATCTAGTTTATAGTCAGTGATCTATAGTCTCCTCTCTTGTAGAATACAATGCTAAATTATATTATTGAACTGCCGTGACTTAGGTTCATTACAAGGGGTATCAGAGCATCTTTCCTGCCAGCGTGTTAAGCTAATGCAAACCTACGAGAGAAGAAGGAAACAACCCACAATGAATGAATTGGCCGATGAAATGAGAGCCTATATGGAAAAAACAAACCAAACATTAGTAAATCAAATGGAAAAAACAAATCAAGCTCTCCTCCAAGCCCTCCAAAACATGGGAAAATCAATTGATAGTCTTAAAGGCAATTCCTTGAATGGGAGGCAATTCCACAAATCAAGCTCTCCTCCAAGCCCTCCAAAACGTAACTTTATCGGAATTCTTATCTAGCCAACCACAAGCTTCAAGGAGAATTTTGCACCATTTTATGCTCAAATCAAAATTATTATAAATAGTAACCTCATGTAAATGTAGGGTTGAGACACCTTTTTCCCAACACTTAGTGTGTCTTGTCTCTTTGATGTCTTGATGAACTTTTTCAATACAAACCTTTGTAGTTTACTGCGAATATACTTAGTCTCATACTTCCACTAAAGTGGGGACTAAATGTAGTGTCTTAGAATGTACTCACCTACAATTTTTTCCTCACTTAGGCCTCAGTTTGGCATTTCATCCTCTAAGGTCAAACTAAAGCACTGATTCTGCTCTCACCAATTTTATCCTTTGGTCTGGGATCTTGTTTTCCAAGGAAAGGGTGCATTAATAGGGCGCCCATTCCCTGGGCCTCTTAGGGTCAGTGTGTATTTGTCATGGGATCCCCAATTAGGCCACAAATTGGCCCCTCTCAATGATCACTTTTGAAGAGCAAGAAATCAAATCTCGTTTCAGCTTAGGTTAAAAATTTAATTATATTTTCAACAAGAAAGTATAAAAGGAGGTCTACCCATCTCATTTTAAACCTAACCAATAATTGAACAAACTAAAGATCTCAATTACACCCTAGTGAATTCAAATGAAAAAGAAATTAGTCTTCTATCAAGCATTGGAGATGACATTCATGTTCTGTGTTTATGAATACTATCTACATGAAACCCTAATTTCTTTTGAAGAAAAACATAACTTCATTAAAGGTATATCTGTGAGATTTTGCCAAGATCAAGAGCTCAATGAAAAGTACAATAAAGAGACAAAATAGATGATATGAATAAACTGTATTCTATCAAGATGAAAATATTGATCAACTAGATCATCAATCAATCAATCGATACAATGAATATGAGCCTACTAATGTATGCAAGGCTATATGGATATGTCAGCACACAAAAATGACATGTGGCTCAATGAGAAACAAGGGTAAGTAGGAAATAGGTGTGGTAGGTAGGATAAATAATATAATATTCCACATGAGGTGAATCACCTATCGAATGTGGAATTATCACTCCATAATAAGTGGATATGATAGAGTAATAACAAGATCACACCATAAAAGGTGGAAATTCTCCTACACACACTATCCCAATGTGGCACAAACACCCAAGTGTCTCATACCCAAACTACTATGATATGCATGTACCTAAGTAAACTTAAGTAAGGTGTAATAATATCCAATATGAATAATTAATCACGCCAACAATATCATTATGTTTTTATTTATTTTTTAGCCTTTCCCTCAAAAGGAAAACATTTTACTGTAGTACTTCATTAATATTTTCAATTCAATTTCATGTTTAATTCCAAAATTGGGGTTTGACCTAAGGTAAACCCTTATTGCCAACAATTTCCCCCTTCTTTATATGTGTAGGAAATAGGTACAATGATGTGTTCAAGAGGATCCATAAAATTCATAAAGACGAACAGGTTCATCTTTTGACTAGCAAAAATTCAGAGGACCAAGGCAAATTGATGAGCCCCTGTCCCTAAAACTTAGGCCGAACTTATGGGAACAACTCTAAATCATCTTCTTCTACTCATATCTAGATTGGTGTCTGCATACAATGATTGTAGCTTACTTTTTTTTTATCAAATTGCTTCAATAATTCACTATCTTTGCCCTAACTGTCAAAAAAATCAATTCAATTCAATTCAACCTAAAGAGTAGAAGAGTCCCTATCCAAGAAGACGTGGAATTTCATCTGCATCTTGGTCTATCGAGGCTATATCAATTAAATCTCTCTCCTCTCCATTGTATGATGATTAATTAGGTTTTTTAGAGTTTTAACTATAACCCTAATTTTTCATCATTACAGTAACACTACTTTCCTTTCTCTTCTATTCACTATCGAACATTTTTAATTGACAACAAAAAATTTACAATAAAGAGAATTATCTTTCTTTTAAAAGATCAAAAGTGCACAATAGGCATGTAAGAGGATGTTTTCTATTTCAAACTTGTGAGTGATAACATAAGTAAGAAATACATTAAAATTGAGTTCCTTGAGTTCAAAATGAATGAATTATAAAATAACATTTCTATTTATTGTAAATTATAGAATGAGTATAACTATATTTTTTGTAAAGGTAACTTAATGGGTAATATTACTATATACACCTAAAAATGGTCTGAAGATAATTAATTAAATAGGCAATTATTTAATTAATCTCCCTCCCCAATTTAATTGAATTCATCAACAATTTGATTAAATCCCTCTTTCATCTACTTATTAATAAATCTAAGGATTTATTTAATAGGTTCATTTCATAATCCCTTTTAATTAATTAATTCAAATTAATTAATTCCCCCCATCAAGTTCATTTCTTCTAAATCCCTTAATTAATTAAAACAAATCAATTATGAGTTGTTGAGATTAATTAGCCTTTTCCTATTATTTGAATTTTTAAATTCAAATTCTCCTAACTTATAACCATCTAACCTAACCATTCCTAAACCTAGCTCATTCCATCTAACCCTGGGTTTAACTAACCCCATCCTAGCTTGCACATCCTAACCACCATGTCCCCTTTCCTTAAACACTTTTCTCTCTCATGAGCAAAGCTTTGTGACAATTGTCACTAAGTGTTCCCTTTCATCTAACCTCTTCTAGAAGCCTCTTGACACTTGTCACTAAGTGTTCCCTTTCATCCAACCTCTTCTAGAAGCCTTTTGACACTTGTCACCATAGAGATGACAGATGTTCCCTTTAATCCAACCCCTTTTCCTACCAACCTCCAATTTAACCATTGATATCTTCAGACTTAACCTTGACCGTTGATTCCTACCACCTCACCCTTGGCCTTGGAAATCCTATAAATAGACCCCATTTGGAGCAATAATCACCCCATTTCATTTGCATTCAAGCATTGTTACTATAGGCATATGCAATCTTAGTTTATCATTTTAGCATTGTTATCATGATCAATTTTAGCTTAAATCTAGCTTATTTCTAGCTTAATTTGCTTATAATGTAGCTTAGTCATTATCAATTGCTAGCTTAAATGCATTATTTATCATTTAAATCCTCCATCTAGGTGTAGCCAAGTCACTGGAATTGCTAACCAGATCTGAGAGCAAATTCATACTCACATTTACTAGGAGGCGATAGATCGATTAGCTATGGTTTTATCTTTCTTTGTTTTAAATTCATTAACCAACCTTATAATGATCTATTGAGTGTTTTGTGTTGTAGCTACATGTATAACAGGTAAACACTTCACAAGCATGACATTTTGGCGCCTACCGTGGGGTCGGAGTTATCATTTTTGGCCTCTCAAGCAGCATCCACATTCATCTCTGCCAAGTCTGAATCAGAATGTCGTACAAACTCATTTCTGGCATAGTACAACATGATTTGTGAGCTAAAATGACAAGAGATCCTGTATCGTATGAGTCTTTAAGGAAATTATAGTGTCGTACGAGCTCTCATCCCGACTAGTATGGTATCAAAAGGTGGCTCATACGATCAAGTAAATTTTGTCGTATGAAATTCTACTTTTGTGTTCTGAGAGAAGATTGCATTTCAGGTTTCATACTTCAGTTTGATTATGACTAATGCTAACTTTGTTCTGTTTATGAGATTTTTGGCAGCCTAACTCTTTTCTGCAGAATGATTGACGAAGATACGCTTGTCAAAGACCAAATTCAAAATGCATCAATGACTACTAACAGATTTATTTTGCAAGTTGCCTATGAATTCGACTAAACTTTGTGTATTCATTAAATTTTCTAGGCACACTTGTCTTTTTGGATAATAATGAACAATCATGTATTTTGTGTCTTTGATGATAGGCATATATGCTCTCACCTTTCTTAGGTGATCAGAAAGCTAGACTCATCTTTTTCTTTAATTAGTGCATATCTTTAGCAGGCCTGCCCTCCCGAGGAGCTAAAAACTCTTAAAGCCATTATGATCGGTGTGAGGGGAACGACCTAAGTGGGAATGGCTAACGCCAAGTAATCCAACCAACTATAAAATAAATATGATTTGATGAAAATCAAAGCAGTGACAGTGCCCAGGAATAGCTCTCCTCCATACCTTCGGGTATATCAAACCTTGTTTTTCAAGGCTGGGAGACCTCTTAATTGAGTTTATACCTCGACACACTGAACGGCTCCCTTACTAGTTTCGGTTAAAATAGAAGCTACCTGATTCACCTTCGAAAGGATGATAATCTTTGTGCAAGAGAGATAATAACTCTCCCAAGACACTTGCCATATCGTGCCCCCATTAGCCTTTGGAGTTAGATAATAGGTGTTGAGAATCCATTGTGTGATGCTTAGTGGCCGTATTCTGATTAGCTATTGGGTGTGTACCTAAGTCAGCAAGCAAAGGTTTTCTCTCCTCATCCAATTTCCTTAGGGTTTAACATGCTTGGACTCACTTATCATATCATGTGTTTGCTGTGTATTCATCCCTAATGTTAGCCAAATCTGGTGCTACACTTTCCCAAGATTTTGATGTAAACAAATTGACACAAAAGAAAAGTGATCCTCCTCCTAATAACGAACAATATGAGGATATCTTTGGTCTCAAAATGAATAACATGTCAATCCCTAATAACACCAGAACCAATGAAGAAACTTACATACCCAAAAGAGATGAAGTAGAAATTTTGAATAACATTCAATCTAATGAAGATACAAGAAGGGGTAGAGATGAAACAAGAAGAGATCCAGATCCTCCTAGAATACAAAATCATGGTTATGCAAGAACAAATCATGTTGATAATCCTATCAAAACTCTCACACAACAACTACAAGCAATGCAAACACAAATTCAAGAAATGCAAAGAGGAAATGTTAGATGATACTATTACTCACTTGATTGCAAAAAGTGATTATGTACATACGATCATTAAAAGAATCCAAAGAAAAAATATGATCAAACCCATTTGAGAAGGATCTGATAACCTTCTAAAAAATCTAATAGATCAAGCACATGGATTCATACAAAAAAATTTCAAAACATACCCGATTTTGGCAAAAACTAAATCTTTGAAAAAGATAAATTAAATAATTGATTTAAAAAATAAATAAATTCAATAACAGATCCCCAAATCCCCCTAATAATCTATTTAATCAATATTTCAAATTAAATTGAAAGCAAATAGGGAAAACATAATACCTACTTGAAAACTTGTGAAACTGTGTGTGTGTGTGTGTGTGTGTGAGAGAGAGAGAGAGAGAGAGAGAGAGAGAGAGAGAGAGAGAGAGAGAGAGAGAGAGAGAGAGAGAGAGAGAGAGAGAGAGAGAGAGAGAGAGAGAGAGAGAGAGAGAGAGAGAGAGAGAGAGAGACATGACAAATTTTGAAACACAAAATCTTTTCAAATCAGCAACCAAGTCTCCAAAACATTCAAGCAAGTTAGAAATCCAAATCATGCTTCAAAGAAAGTCTGAAGACAATCTAAAAACTGCACATCCCTTTCCTCAAATTCACACCCTAAATTTCCTCACAAAGTTGCAATAAAATTCTTCTCTCAAAACTTTGAAAAATAATAATAATAATGGTAATAATAATAATCAACTCTCATAAATAAATAATAAATAATTAATTCCCACACAAAAATAATAATAAAATAATAGATCATTTAAAATAAAAAATAATAAAATAACAAATCATAATAAATAATTCCCACAAAAAAAATTAAGTAATAATAAATAAACATTAAATCACCAATTACAAATCCTCTAAAAATAAACAACTCTTTCTTGACAACAAAGAAATAATAGATAATTAATTTTAATTAAAATATAATAGTCCACCAAATAGAAGTAGTGGTTACACCTACTTAACTAGATAATAATCCACTAAAATAATAAGAAATAAATAAACAACAATTCATTCAAGAATAATAAACACTAATGATCAATCATTTAAAAATAATAAACACTAAATAATAATAATTAATAAATAATTCTCATAATAAATAACTAATTCCAAATAAATATATTTATCCAAAAAAAATGAATAGCTAGTTCCACCAAGAAAGAACAATTAATTCCACCAATAAAAAGTAAAATATAATTTCCACTAAAAATAATCCTCACAATAAAAATATCACATGCACAATAATAGCTAATAAACAATTAATCATTTAAAAAATAATAAACAAATAATCAATTATAAATAAAGCATTTACTAAATAATAAATAAATAATATTTAATAATTAATAAATTATTTATTAAATAATAATATATTTATTAAATAATAATATATTTATTAAATCAAAATTATAATTAAAACCGCAATAATCATTAATTAATTATTAATTTAATTTATAACACAGGCTATGATTAATATTAATAATTAAGACAACATAAAATCCATCACACTCACATAAATTATAAAATATTGCCAACATCAAAGCAAGACTTACCCGAGACAACTCGGTAATCAGATATTGTCCACATGACAAATCTGATGGGATAAAATCAAAACTAGATAATTGTCCCTAAATTAGGACAATGACTAGGGTTATGTATAATTTGGGCCTTGCACTATCTCTTTTTACCATCATTGGGAATTATAAAGAGACACTCAAACCTATGGAACCAGGTGGAGTTGATGTCTCGTACCTACAATCCTGCACCAAAATATGTTGTATACAAACATATATATATATATATATATATATATATATATATATATATATATAGTGGAAGGAAATTGTGACATCGTATGGAGCTCACAAATGAGTAATACGAAATTATTTCTTTCACCCTACCCCAAGAAAACAATACAACAAAGATATATCCTAAAAATAGCATTTATAGTTAACATTCACATGTTACTAAAAATAGAAAGTTTATCAAAATGCAAAATGAGGCCAATTGGAGACAATGAAATTTTCTAAAAGTGGATATTTCTAAAAATATTAAGTTCTTGAAAAACACTTGATGATGAAGCATTATAATATAGTCCAATAACATGAATAACATGAATGTATCCATATAGACAAGGCAACAAAATAAATCACACATAAAGAGGCAAAAAATAATCTAACAAGTCTTAAATGCAAGGCATGGAGAGGCACTACAAAAATATAAGACACATCTTATTGCAAAGGGATATTATCAATAGGATGGAATTGATTATGTGAAGACCTTTGCACCCACTATGAAGCTCAGAATCATCAGAGTTGTTGGTGTATTAGCTATGCAAAAAGGATGGAAGCTTCACCAAATGGACGTCAAGAGTGTGCTCTTGATGGTGATCTTGAAGAAGAAATCTACATGATCCAACCCAAAGGCTTCATCAATGAATATAATCCTCACAAGGTATGCCATCTAATTAATTCACTTTAAAAGATTAGGCAAGCCTCTCACATATGGTACATTAATAGAGATGGTCACCTCTTGTAACATGGTTTCACTCGTAGCACATTTGATCCTATTTTGTATATTAAGAAGGTAGAGACAAATATTCTCATTCTTGTCTTGTATGTGGATGATCTTGTGACATAGAGCTTAGATAGTTTCATTGATACTATCAAAGAATTATATGAACAAATCCTTTGACATGATGAATTTGGGGCTACTTCATTATTGTTTTGGCTTGGAGATATAGTAGAAGGAACATCTTATGTTTATCTCCAAAATGAAATATGCCAAGACATTACTAATATGTTTTGACATGTTTAATTTTAAACCTTTGTCCAATCCAATAGAAAAAGGTTTACAACTCTCTCACTTCCAAGATTCACCTCAAGTATATGTGTCTCTCTATAGGAAACTTGTTGGGAGTCTCATTTACTTAATATATACTAGACTAGATTTATGCTTTGTTGTTAGCTTTCTATCCAGGTTCATGCAAGAGCAAAAGAAGTTTCATTGTATTGTAGCTAACCATGTTTTCTGATATGTCTGAGGTACACTTGAGTTTGGTCTAAAATGTAAGAATAATAATCAATTATTCTTGTAAAGATATGCTGACTCAAACTATGTTGGATCTATTGATGATAGAAAATCAATTTCAAGCTATATTTTTGTCTTGGATTTGGTAATATTTTGTGGATAAGTTAGAAGCAAAAAGAAAATCTATTATCCACCAAAGTTGAATATCATGTTGCACGAGGAGATGTGCACAAGGCAATTCAGTTATGTCACATTCTAGTTGATATGGACATTTTTCAAGAGCAACCACCAATTCTCTATTGTTATAATTAGGGGGTTCTGAAGATTGTAAAGAATCCAATTTTCAATTAGAAAACAAAGAACATTGAGGTTGAGTGTCATTACATTCAAGAGTAGGTCATGCACCACCACATTAAGCTCTAGGGTATTGCCCCACAAATTCTCAGATTGCAAATATAATCGCCAAGCCTCTTGCCAAGATGAAATTTGATTTGTTTTAACGATACATTTATATGAACAATGTACTAAGGGGGGGAATTTTAATGTAAACCATTGTATGTATTGCATAAAACATTGTTTAATTCTATAATTTCTACCTTTTCTCAATAGTATACTACCATTCCTCAATGATATATATTGTAAGTATTTCCCTGCACCATAATGTAAATAAACACATTGACATTTTTGTGGTTTCATTATATTATTAGCAATTAGACAATATTGTTACCTCTTTGTCTTCTATTATTTCATTTAGAATATATTTTTAAGAATATTTAAAAAAAAACTGATGGTTTTTTACTCAAATATAAAAAAGATCATGAAATAGATTCAACCATCCACTGCTTATGGAAACTATGAAGGAAGCACTATTTTGAGTCAGCCATAATTTCAAATAAAAAATATGCACACTACCTCCATTTTAATACAAATTAAATTTGATTGATGGATGAGTTGGAGGTTATTATAAGTCTTAAGATCCTTAATACGATGTAGGGTGGGAGTTAGTTATCTTCTATTCTTTGTTTCCTATTCCATTTATTTCAATAAAGATTCTAATTTTGAAGACTATACAAGTTTATATCTTATAGAATCTACTTCTACTAGATTTATATTATTTTGTATTAGATGGGTACTAGATTTATATTATTTTGTATTAGATGGGTGCCTTGTAACCCATTTTTACTTAATAATTTTTTTTTCAATGGATTGATATAAATTATCTCAATTATTAAATCCAGTCTTAAAAAGGATCCTTAATTTGTTCATCAATAGTGGAATTTATCTTGAGTAGATAACAAGTAGAAGCAAATAAATTTATAGAGTCTGCAAGAAATATAAGAAGACTAAAAAACAGGACATAGCTATGGACAACCACATCTATGAGATTAGAATAGTTAGATTGATTTGACATAATTAGAATATGTCTGTCCTTTGCAAATAACAAATGAGCAATTAGAAGCTCCACAAACATTTATCTGGATTATGTGTGCATGCTGAAAATCATTGAGGACTTTTTAGTTTCATACATCTATAGAGAAGGCATTGTTGAGGTTGATGCACTTGTCAATGTTCTTTATACAATTTTAGAGGTTATATAGTAAATGTATATATTTATAACCTATATCCTCTTGTCTACATTATGAGCCTTCATTGAGTAATTTCCCATGCATATTTCAAGGGATATAATTTTGACACAGTTGAAAATCCTGAAAACAAAGAGATAATATGAAAACTTCTGTGGGTAAAGGAGAAGAAGAAAAAATATATATAGAAAAGAAGAAAACAAATAGAGTAACGATGATGTAGAATATGAAGACATAATACATGAACTAATACAACTAACCAAAGTGATTAACTAGCGCGGTTGGAAGAAACGAAGAGAGCTGCCTGGCGCATCAGCCTGTTGTAGTTGATGTTATGAGTTTCTTCATTTTCTTGTTCCTTGACAGAATGTGAATGATAGAATCCATGCTCTTCTCCTTCAAATAACATCAAATCAATACGCTTGCACTTGCCGGAGTTTTGAATGGCTTCATAGTACTCGACACCTCTGTCGCACAAGCAATCTTTACCACCCAAGACAATCAATAGAGGAGGCAAAGGCAGCTGTAATTGGATGTACTTAACGGGGTTGCTGAATGGATGATCTCTGCTGCTTCCCATCGGTAATGCCAACCTCCACAAGGTATCACAAACTTGTACGTTTACCTGCGCGTCCACTGGACAAAGAATTTCCGATGGTATCCGTTCTTGTGCTCCAAAGAATGGCTGAAGCAATATTGCTCCCCTGATGCCAAATTCATCTTCATCATCCCATAAGTCTGAGTCCGAGTCTTCCGAGCTTCCCTTATCATGAATGGCAGAAGCAGGTCGCATGAGAAGATGGTGCACAATATTGCCTCCAGAACTCTCTCCAACCAGAAACACATTGCTAAACTCAGCGTAGGCGCATAACCAGGGGTCAGAGTGAGAGCGCGAGGACCGAAGCCAGTGAAGTACTTCCATGGAGTCATCATAGGCAGCGGGAAGACGAAACTCTGGAGCCAATCTGTAATTTACAGAAACGACTATGGCTCCAATGGTGGCAGCCAACTTCAGACAGAAACGGTGGGAAGCAATAAAAGCAGGTGAAATGAAACAAAATCCCCCGCCATGAAAATAGAGCAAAAGGGGTAATTTGGAGACGGTAGCAATTGGAAGGTAGATTCTGACCCAGATGCCAAGTTCCTCGTTTACTACAACATCTGTGCTCGCAACGCCGCAATCTTGTGGGCCGGGTTTTTCAGAAGGTGGAACATTCATTATCAGATGGTGGTCTGTGCGAACGATGGATCCATCGTCGTACAGTTTCAGAGCCTCCTCTAAGTTTTCCACCAGACTTGATACGCTCTCCTCATTTTCTTTTTCTTGCAAGGCCATCTCCATGTTTTCGCCTTTCTATTACTTCAGCCTTTCAAACACCTCTATTTATCGTCCTACGACTTCCTTCTATTAAGCCAAGGGCAGCGCTAGGTGTGAAATGAAAACCTAATATTCTCTCAAACAAGAAAAATGTGCTAAGAAATCGAAAACGATAATGCATGAGTCGTTTTGCCGAGCCTTGTTGAGGAATATCAAATCAAGGTAGTGTTCGGAGGTTTGATATAAAAACAGGATTCGAGGGGGAGCATGAGCATTCAAATAAGAAAAGTGCACCACATTTGAGGAGGAATCAGTGCGCTCTGAAAGCAACAGAATATCGTCAAATGAAACCTTCGGCTTGGCAACGGTTATACCTCAGAAATTATTGATTCCGCAGCTGACATAATCACTTACGTCGTAGCATGAATTTGTTACATTCGGAATGCTTTTGGAAGTCTGTCTTATGATAAAATCACATCAATAATGTTGCACTGGACGGTGTTATGCACTCCAAGTTCTATGGAGCACACTCCAAGCTTTGTGGAATGCACTCTAAGCTTCGTTAAGTAGCTATATAGTAAATTTGTATATATTTAATATAAATTTGCCTTGAAATTGATTAAATCAGGAGCCGGTGTGAACCCGAAACATAACAAGGTGGAACTCACAAGCAATGAGGCCACCGACATCTACAAAGAGGAAACCTGTTTGTAGAAAGAGAGACTTTTGACCAAAGAACTCAACCCGCAGGAACAAGGATCCCAAGTCCTCAAAGGCTTACACTTTTAGAACACAAGGGTTTAGGAGATCGCCCTGAACCATATTCCAGCCAAAACCCCTTGCGCTTGTAGCAAGCCAGCCAAGGAAACAGAGAAAAATAAAAATAACAAGTTTTGAAAGGCTTCTCACAACCTTTTACTTTTTGGACATGGAGGAGACCACAATGGTCTCAAAAGCAGCTAGTTTTGGAAGGCACCTAGAAAACTTTTGGGATAAAAAACACTTATCCAATCAAAATGAACACACAATAGAATACACAAAGTGGGTAAGAGCAAACAAACTAATAGGGTTTTGAAAGACATTCCTAAACCTTTTATAAAAGTAGATCCCTGCAAAAAAAAAACATTTCTTAGCTCACCTCAATAGAACCACAATCTGCAACAACAACAACCAAAGCGTGATGGACAACGAAAAAAAGGGATCCACCAACCTTCGAATCATGAGCAAACCTAGAAGTCCTCACACTTCCTTTCTCAAGAAGAAACACTAGAAGTAGAAAGGTGACAAGGGCATAAGTATAAGCCCAAGTAGAAAGAGACCTTCCCCAAAGAAGTAAAAAATCAGCTTAGGAGTAGGTAAAAAGGAAGTAATGCCCTCTCTAGCTAGATGCCCATAGGGAAACCAACCCTCAGCACACAACCACATCCAACTCACAACTAATAGTAAATAAACAAATCCCCAAGAAAAAAATCTTCCACCAAAAAATACTTAGACACCAACACCCTGATGACCTCAAACAAACCATAAAAATGCAAACTCCACCTTGGACCCAAGCTCACCAATAGGGAAGAGAGACAAGGGCGAAGAAAGCGAAGGAAGTAAAGATCTGACTCTGTACAAACACAAAACCACACTAGAGAGCTCAAACACAACATTCAGAATAGGGATGCACACACTCTAAGCAAGGACATGCTATCCACTCACACTAAACTAGACCGCAGTCCAGTCTGCAAAATCACCCCTACATCACCTGCCTCCCCACCAACCAAACAAGACAACTCCTTAATAGGCAAACAAACAAGCGTACCAAGGCCAAGATAGCCCAAAACAGGGAAACGCCATACAAGCCAAACAAACTGTGGCAATAAATAGTAGATACAACCAACAAGATCTTCACAAACAAGCCCGTAGACCGTATAGGTCCACGCAGTACGTAAAATGTTAATTTCATCTTCAACATAATATTAAGATAAATTAAACTTATAGTTAAATTTTATAATTGTAAAATAATTAAAACGTGACGTACATTCTAAATATAAATCAGCATCATGAAAGTAATATTACTTATATATGTAAATAATAATATCATCATATAATATTATACAATCATATATATAAGATTATGTATATAGAAATAATTCCCTCTTTAAGTAAATAAAGTTGGATAAGTTATATGTATTAAGTAAATTGTTAACTAGTGTACTTTTTATTTTGTAGTAGATTTGTATTTGCTAAAATAAATAAGATCTATAGTTACATAATAACTCTTCTAAATAAACAAAATTTGGAAGAAAAGGAATTGAAAATTTTTCCAAGACAAGGTATTAAAGTCAACATTGTTTGGGGCAATTGTGAATGTAATGAATAACACAAAAAGAAACCAATTCATGGGAAACAAACAATTTTGAAATCATGGCTATGACAAGCATCCCCTCCATTCAAGAGGTTGGTGGAGTTAAGTACACTCACCTAAGGACTAAATTAGTGTGGTGTTACCTTGAGGAAGGATGAATCAAATTAATTTTTATGGTACATCCTCTAGGGATGTTGAGGGAGGGTTGCACCTTTAGGTTTAATAAGGATGCAATATTAAGATAATTAAGTGTTGCAATACCTTAGGGGATGAATAATGAAGCTAACATGATGGCCCCTTGGTATGGATTGAATGAAGGGTTAAGAATCAAGATTATAAGAATTTGGATTGAGGGTGATTCTCTACTCACTCTTAATGTCCTTTAAAAATAACAAATGAACAATTAGAATCTTCACAATTTTTTTTTGGATTATGTGTGCATGCTGAAAATCATTGAGGCATTTTTAGTTTAACACATGTATAGAGAAGGTAATGTTGAGGCTGATGCACTTGTCAATTTTCTTTATACAATTTTAGAGGTTATATAGTATATATACATATTTATAAAATACTTTATATATAAAATTTATATATTTCTATAATATATATAAAAATATTATATAAACAAACAAAATCTCATCCAAAAATTTTGTTTACCATTATAGTTTAGGGTGTTAGGTCCCAGAGACAACTGAGGGAGGGGGGGGGGGGGGTGAATTAGTTGTCCAATAAATTCAAACCAAAACTTAATGCTTAATGCCAGTAGATAGTTTTATCAGTTAATTGTAGTACCGGTAAAGATTAATGCATGAACATAAAGACAATAACATCCACAACACATAACACAGATATTTGTATGTGGAAACCCTGTAAGGGGAAAAACCATGGTGGGAAGCCTTACCCACAATCAAATGATACTACTGCAAATAGTATGTGTGTACAATATGGAGTCTGCACATGCAGAAAGGCCAGTTGCCTAGAGCTCACTGCTCAATCACAAAATTGGAGTCACACTGACTACAATTGGATGGTTAAATCCAATGATAATGTACTGCTCAAAATAGCATCTTCATATGCTAGATTCAGTACCAGTTTAGCTCTAATATGACTTCTTCAAAACCTTCCTTCAATCTTCAAATGATGTCTGCATGTATAGCTCTGCTTATTTTCACATATACCTTATTACAATCCTTTTTCCAATCGCATATCAATCTCACAAATGAGATCTTACATTTATACCATAACCTAAGACCAATTGGATAGGTCGGCTCACTAAAGATATTACAATAAAATCATTTACAAATAAATCATTATGTGATGCATCATGTCGGCTCAATTCATTTACAATAATAATAAATCTGCATAACGTGTCGTGCTGATTTGGAATAGATATGCTTGCCGGTGCATAACCTGGACCTATTTGCCGGTAACAACAAATATGCAAACCCAATTAAATCAATAACCAAATCGCCAAAACCAAGTGATCAATAGTGTCTTCGACATAACCAAGTAGTCTCCAAGTCATTCCAAGTGTCGGTGAACAATATAACCTGCCGGTGAACCAAATATCGGTGACTGTGCAAAAGTCATTGACTTGCCGGTGGACAAAACCGAAAGATCTCCAAGTGCTGATAAGTGTTGACAAGTGTTGACAAGTGTTGACATCAATGACAAAACCATATCAACATATCTAAAATACCAACATAGGGGAGTTGAAAATGTAGATGGCAATCAATTTATGAAGCTTCATCCTTGAAAAATTAGCATGAGACTTCTTAGAAAGAGGAAACACAAAACTATAAATCTTGATCAAAATAATTAATAAGAGTGTCTTGTGATTAAAATTTAATTAATAATATTCAAACATAAATCTATATCTTAATACATATGAAAATAATATTAGTCATATATGTAGGTGATATGATAGTATAATATAATATATCTAAATCCTATACCATTAAAACCATCAATATCAAAATATTAATCATAAAACCTTATATGCAAGCTATTAATGAAATTATGACAAAACCCCAAGCTATAAGAACCCATACTCAATTGTCTATGCACTCTAATCATCCATCCTTTCATCCAAATGTGACACATATTAATGCACAAATTATCACTAACAAGGCCAACTAAGAAATTTGGCATCAAAATTGAATCAATATGGTGTATATTGTTAATCCACATTCAATTCATCCCATTAAAATGAATTATTTGAGCATATTTAATCACTACATAACTCATATATCTCAAGCACAAAAACATGAAAACTCATCATCACGTTAGCAACCTGCAAGTTGAGATATCAAAGAATATAACCCTATACAAATTGAGAATCAAAAACCAGATCAAATACAAATATAATTTTCCAAACATGTCCACAAATTAGTAACCATAATTAGGGAACCAAACAAACATTTGAGAGATAATAACAAGCTCCTAATACCAAAGAAATACACCACCAAGAAACTACAAACTTGATGATGTTATGGCAATACAGAAGTGTACCTACATAACCATGACATAATTTTATACCTGGACTCTTAACTATCATGCACAAAAAAATCAAATTCTTTAGACATATATACATATGTTCAAAAATTAGAAGATAAAGGGATTGCCTATGATCATCAATTCTAAACTTTAAAAATACTTATCAACATATCTCAAGAAGCACCAAAACTGATAATCAACTATTGAATCATAAATATCATGTAATGGTATACTCTCCCTCAAGGTTTCATCTTTTGATTTATTTGGATGTATCTAGAATCAAACCTTGAATCTTAAGAGTCTATAGATGATCAAACATGTACAAAACTTTCTCTATACCTCAAATTGAAAATCTACTTGATTCACTATGTATTATGTTACAAATTGTCTCCAATACCAATTCAAAATAAAAAATCAAACTCTATATGAAAATGGTACATCCAAAGTTATGTAACAAAGAATATTTGACTTTCAAGCCCCAAGAATTGATAAAATTGGAAAAATAGAAGAACCAAATCTATACAACGATGTAGTATCTAGAGAGATTTTTTCATTAACTATAATAATTTGAAAAGAAAACATACGTTAGTGATTAATAATTCCCATTTGAAATCAATTCAACTTTCCCATGTGAACAACTCCAAATTTGCCCCTTGATGGCCAATTAGCAGTGCCATAAATAGGAGTGGTGCACTGAAAGCATGGCCAACATGGAGTAATAAGTAGCCCCATATTACAAACCCAATTTGGAAATTCATTTTTATCTCATTTATGTATTAAAAAATAAATTAAAATGAATATTGAGTTGGGAAGTATTTAAATTTAATCTTTTTATATTAATTTAAAACTAGTGGTTTAAAAAACATTAGTGGGTATAGGGTATGTCCATTGATTTTGAATGGGGCGTACCATAGATCTAACAAGGAGCTAATGTGAGCAAGATTTGGGGGATGATAGGTTAGAGGAATTTGGGCATGATAGATTAGAAGAATTTGGGGAATAAATTATCTTATCCTAAGGAGGATGAACTAGAAAGGATTAATGAACTCAGGTGACTGACAATGGTGGCGCTGCGTGTGGAGGGAGCCGAGCACAGGCTAGGGCATTGCAACCCTAGCTCGTAGGAGGGCCTGCATGCTAGTGCGGTGGCGTGAGGGTAGAGGCTGCAGACAGGGGTGTTGCTGCGGGAAGGGTTGGCATTGGGGCTGCGAGGGTAGGTGGAGTGGTGGTTGCGGGGGGTGGGAGGTGTTGCAGGGGGTAGGGGCTCGGGGTCATTGCGTATCTACAGACTACGCGTGGGGAAGGGCTATGGGGGCTCAAGCTACGCGTTGGGGAGAGGGTGATTGCTGCATGCAGGGTTCAGAGTCTTTGGCCAACTCCTTTGGGAGGGTGGGTTCTTTGAGAGGTGAGATGCATAGATCTGGTGGAGAGGCCTCGAAGGCACCTCACGATATGGATCTTTGGGTTGCGGGGGGTTTGAAATCTCCACCCCATTATTTAAAGACCTTTGACAATAACCTTTTTGCCTCAGAGTCCAAGGCTGGAAACGCTGGGGGTTTGCAGATTTCAAAGATTAATGGTTGCCTAGAGAAGTGCAGCGAGAGACCTAGGGTGAGTATTCCTCTGGAGATGATAGCGGAAGATGTTGATTACTTTTCCAAATATTCGTTAGATTGCAATTTTTTGGGGATGAGGGTCTCTTTGCAGTTTTTGGAAAACTGGGCTCGGGGAACTTGGGCTCCAGAAGGGGTGATGGAGATTATGTTACTGGCATACAACTACTTCATGGTTACCTTCAATTTCATGGAGGATCGGAGTAGGGCTTTTGAAGGAGGGTCATATTTTTACAACCAGGTGGGATTGTTTATCAAACCCTGGCATGCAGGGTTCAACCCTTTAGAGGAACTCCCGAATAGGGTCCTAGTGTGGGTTTGCTTATCGTGACTTTCGATGGAATATTGTCGGGAGGAAGTTCTATGGGTGCTCGCTTCAGTGCTTGGGAGGCCAGTTCGAGCATCCTCGTAAACCCTGGGGAGAAGGGTAATGACCTTCGCTCGCATCTGTGTTGAGATTGATCTTAGTAAGCCTTTGCCAGATGCTATTGATATGTGTGCGGGTTCTTATTCCTGGGTTCAACAACTGGATTATGAGACTTTACCTTTCTGGTGTCGCCTATGTCATGAGTACGGTCCCTTGCAGCGCAAGTGTCCTAGGTATAAACCGATGGTGTTGCAATCTCAACAGCTGACCCGTAACATAGATGGGGTTGATAAAGGAAAATCCGCCATGACTGGGGAAGCTGTGGGTACTGATGGTTTTGTCCCAGTTAAGACAAAGAACAAGGATCGGGGACAAAAGAGGCCCTTACAGGAGAGATAGGAGGAGGATACTTTCAACAGGTTTGAAGCCCTGGATGACCTCACCTAGCAGGAGGTGAACCCTGGGATGACTCCTTTGGATCAGGGTGCTCCATGGTTGGCCGATGATAGTGTGTTTTGGGACTCGACCCAGGCTTCGGAAATTGTTGGGAGCCACCAAATGGAGATGGATCATCTAGGTGTAGCTCAGTTGGCTGTAGTGGAGTTGGTTGGGGGGGAGGGCTCTCCTTCAGCTCAAAAATTGGAATCTATTGGGGCCAAAAGTAACAAGATGGGAGTACATTTGGGTCTCCACTAGAAGGACATTAAGAAAGGATCATCGGAGAAGAGTTCAAAGGTTGGCAGAAAAAAGGACTTAGAGAAGATCAAATTGATGGGGGAGAATCTGGTTGAGTCAAGGTTAGTAAAGACTCTAGATTCTCAATTTTCCAATCCCCCTAAATGATTGTTTTATCAGGTAATGTGAGGGGCTTGAACAATGGCCCTAGACAAAAACCTGCTCGGGAGTTGAGAAGGAGCCATGCTCCTAATATCCTATTTTTATAGGAGACAAAACTTTCTGTGGAAAGTATGATGGATCTGGTGCCAAAGATTTGGGGGAGATGCTAGTGTTAGTGTAATGGGGCTGTGGGCTCCTCGGGAGGGGTGGCCTATCTTTGGAACCCTCTAAGGATTCATCCTGACTGGTGGGTGGCCTCTAGATCTTCATTATCCGGGGTTGTCTCTAGTCTTGAGACTGGGGAATATATCTTGGTTACTAACATCTATGCCCCCACTGATCTTCAGGGTAAGCAAAATTTATGGTCCCATATCTTTGGTATGCAGAGGTTGGTCCCCTTGCATCCTTGGATTATGGTGGGCAATTTCAATGCCATTCTTGAGTTTAGTGAGAAGAAGGGGGGTGTTATGCAGTTAGAACCTTAGTCTTTCCTTTTTCGAGATAATATAGCTTCGTTGCATCTTGTTGAGATTAAGCCTGGTAATGGTCTGTTCACCTGGAACAATAGGAGGATAGGGGAGTATTGGATTGCAGAAAGGCTGGATCATTTTCTGGTTTCTAGTTTTTGGATTGGTGGGGAGTGGTCCACAAGCTCGAAGATTCTAGACTAGAGAGGATTTGATCACTAGCCCATCAAGTTGGTTTCTTCTTCTACTTGGGTCACTCGCTCTCCTTCATTAAAATTCCAACTTGTATGGCTTCGGGATCCTGCTTTGCAGACTCTTGTTGCAGAGTGGTGGAGACAAGGGAGGCCAGCCTTCAGCACTGCTATGCACACTTTTGCCAAGCAACTGCAATTTGTTAAGTTTCAACTTAAAAAGTGGAACTGTCAAGGTTTTGGAAATATTTTCCATGCTAAGAAAGCTGCTCAGATTGTGTTGAATGGCATCACCAGTGACATCAGAGAGCATGGTTTGTCTGAAGCCTTGCTTAGGGAGGAAGACAGGGCTGTTAAGGTTCTAGAGGAATGGGAGCTTAGGGAGGAAATATACTGGAAACAGAGAGCTCGTATTGATTGGCTTAAAGAGGGGGATAAGAAGACTTCTTTCTTCTTCAATTCGGTGAAAGAAAGAAGACATGGAAATGCCATTCCGGTTCTGGTTAATGATAGAGGGGAGCAACTTTTATCCTTGCAAGAGATTTCTAGGGAGTCTTTACTTTATTTCTGGGCCTCTTTAGGGAGGACTCTTAGGCGGAATTAGTGGAGGAGAATCAAGTTCTTGATTGCATCCCTTCTCTAGTTACTAGGGAGATGAATGAGCATCTTATGGGTCCCATTTTGCTGGAGGAACTAGAGAGGATTGTTTTTCACATGAGAAAGGGAAAGGCTCCTGGACCGGATGGGTTCTCGGTTGAATTCTTTCAAGAGTTCTAGGATATTATCAAATTGGACTTATGGGAAGTAGTTTAGGAGTCCCAGAGGAATAAGCAGATGCTTCGGGCATTGAACGTGACTTTCATCGCACTCATCCCCAAGTGTGATGGGGCTGACCGGTTAGGCCAATTCTGACCCATCTCTTTCTGCAATGTGATTTACAAGATTATCTCTAATCTGATAGCGGATAGGTTGAAAAAGTATCTGGGGGATGTTATCTCTGAGGAGCAGAGTGGGTTTATGGAAGGGCGCCAAATCTTGGACGGGGTGGTCATTGCTACGGAGACTATTAACTCTATGGAAATTTCCAAGGAAAAAGCTATGTTTATTAAGTTGGATATGGCTAAGGCTTATGATAGAGTTCACTGGTCCTTCCTTCAAAAGATTCTCAGGGTGTTTGGCTTTGCTGATGAATGGATCCAATGGGTAATGAGCTATGTGACGTCTACTTCTTTCTCGGTGCTAATCAATGGAGGTCATACCGAGCTGTTTAGAGCATCTAGGGGTCTTCGCCAGGGGGAACCCCTATCCCCATACCTATTCATTCTTCTAGCTGAGGGCCTGGGGAGGTTGATTAAACATAATGTGGGTCGGGGATTTTTTCAGGGATGGAGTTGGGGTAATGACTTGCAACTGCAGTCTCACTTGCAGTTTGTTGATGACATGACCCAGATGGGTCTTGCTCAGATCAGTGAGGCCACTAATCTGAGAAAGGTTTTGGATGTTTATCTTGCAGCTTCGGGCCAAATGATTAATGAGGATAAATATTCTATCCTCTTTTTCAACACTCCTGGTTCTATTCAAAGGAGGATTTCTCTTATCCTAAGATTCCAAGTTGACTCTTTGCCCTTGACTTATTTGGGTATTCCTATTTCACCTAGTAACCCTCCAAAGGAATCCTGGCAGGGTATCTTGGATAAATTTCGCATGAAGGTTGATCATTGGACTAATAGATGGTTATCCTTTACTAGGAGGGTTCAAATTATTCAGTTGGTGGTTCAGGCTCTTCTGACTTATTGATGTATGCTTCAAGTGGCTCCTAAGTGGTTCTTGAAGGGATTGAACTCTCTGGCTAGGCAATTCTTATGGGTAGGTAGCCTCTTCTCCTCCAAATGGAGTCTTGTCAATTGGGAGTTGGTGTGTAGCCCGAAGCAATCGGGGGGGCTTGGTTTAAGGCAGTCTATTTTATTTGGGGAGGCTTTGGCAGCTAAATTGTACTTGAGGTGGTGTGTTGAGCAAGATCGTGGCTAGGCTAGGATTTTGGCCTACAAATATATGCATAGGATCCCAATGGAGGAAGTTCTAAGATATCCATTTGAGGGTAAATGTTCAATGATTTGGAGCTCTTAAGAAGGGGGCTTCTCTTATTAAGGAAGGTCTCTTTTGGATTTGTAGAAGAGGGGAAGAGGTCCTATTTTGGAACGACTCTTGGGATGATTACCCCCCATCCTGGATCAGTTTCCCAACCTTGGGAATCTCTGCCAGAGGTTTTTGGAGGCGGGGTGGTCTAGGGTGAGTGACTTAAAGGCTATGTATAGGTGTGGGCGACTGGAGATGGAGCGATGGAAGGCCCCTAATGAGTGGCTGGTTGTTGGGATGGAGGAAGAGTGTGCGGAGTTGTATGGCATTCTGGCGAATAGACACTATAGTTCTCTCAAGGGTAGGGATGGAATTGCTTGGTTTTTGAATCCTAAGGGTGTCTTTACTGTTGCTAGTGGATATCAGGTTTTGTTGAACCAAAGACTTGAGGGAAGAGAGGTGCCCTGGTGGAAACAGGTGTGGAATAATCTTCCTTGGCCAAAGTGTAACTGCTTCACTTGGACTTTGGCTTTGAACAGATGCCTAACTTGGGACAATATCCGCAAGCAAGGATTTTTGGGGCATTCTATTTTTGCCTTGTGCGGTAATGGGGAGGAATACTCCTCACACTTGTTCTTCAGATGCCCCTTCTCTATGCTTATTTGGAACTATTGGTGGGGGGTGTGGAAGCACCCTTGTGTTCACGTGGATTCACTGGTGGAGTTTTGGAGCAGTTTGGGCATACCTCCTATCTTCTCCTCCTTTCTCTAGACTATTTGGTACATTGGGCCCATCTTCATACTGTGGTAGATCTGGCTTAAGAGGAATAGGAGGTTCTTTCGTGAGGTTAGACTGGTGGTTCAACAAGTGTGGAATAGAATCATAGTTATGATCAGGGAGACAATGGAAGCTAAATGTGAGCTGTATTTTCCTCTGAATAGGATCTTTCATGAGGTTAGACTGGTGGTTCAGCAAGTGTGGAATAGAATCATAGTTATGATCAGGGAGACAGTGGAAGCTAAATGTGAGCTGCATTTTCCTCTGAATAGAGATGAGGCAGATATTGTGAGTGGGTTGGGGCTGTAAGAATTGTCCCCTGCCTCAGCTTGTGTTAGGAGAGGTAGACGTACTTTGAAGAAGGTTAAAAGGATGGGGAGATGGATACCTCCTCAGGAGGAGCTTATCAAAATTAATATCGATGGCTCCTCTAGGGGTAACCTAGGCCCTGTTGGGGTTGGTGGTGTTGGTAGGAATTGTTTGAGGGAGGTTGTCCTCTTATTTTCGGTTCATAAAGGGTGCCATTCTAATAATTTTATGGAGGGCTTTGCTATTCTCTATGCCTTCAAGCATGCCTGGGAGTTGGGTCGAAGAAAGGTTATCTGTGAATCGGACTCACAAATTATGGTGAACTTGTTGATAGAGCAGAAGGTGAGTGGGGTTCATTGGCAGTTGGCAGAGATTGTTCGTCAGATTCTTCATATTAGCTCGGCTATGGAGCAGGTGTCTTTCATCCATATTCCTCATGAGTGGAATAGAGCAGTAGATTGTTTGGCTAAGTGGGCCTCAAAACATGGTAGTGATTGGAAAGTTGAAGGGTGGGAACATCTTTCCCCAGATTATTGTCAAGACTTGTAGAAGATTCTTGCTGAGGACATGGATGGGTATGAAATTGGCTGATTTTGGGTTGGGCTTGTGGTTCTTTTCTAGGGCCTTGGGGCCTTGGGTCTCTTTGTAATTCTTGTGTCTAATTTTCAATTAAGTTTTTACCCCTTTATTTCAACAAGGAGCTAATGTAGGGGCATGGATGTATATATATTTAAAAAAATCATAAATCCTTTGTGCACATGACTTTTCAATATTTTTTTTTGACACCTTGTGGACAATTGTACGATCGAGTCTTGGGGCTAATTTTTTTTCTCATTTTTAGGTTGTCCAAATAGGATAAGTTTTATGTTGATCTATGTTTCTCATTCAAGCTAGATCCAATGGCGAGGTCCATTTTCCTCAAGAATTCATATGCAAATCTTCCTCTACAAAACCCTTATAGGAAAAGTCATTCTAGGAAACACTTTTGACCCATTTATTTTTCAAACCCTAGATCATAAGAAACCCAACAAATGTGCAAACTATGGAGTCCTAAATATAAAATAAAACTTGCACAATATGTTTGTACCTTGTAATGCCTTAGATATAATCTACTTAAACTATGTTTATAACAATACCTATAAACTCACACCTCCTACCGCCATTATATAATTTTGATAGCATTTGTTAGGAATTCACGCATAATGGTCAAATGTCAAATCCATTTCCTACATAACCCATGAGAAAAAATGTAAGCTTGCAAAATAACCAAAATACAAAGACCAAATAAACATACCACAAGATAACCCAATATATACCATGGAAAAACCATAAAAATATAAAAAACTAGCCTTTAAAAGTATCCATACTCCTATTATTCAACAATAAAATAATACATACACTTATAGGGTTGCAATAAATGCTTTTGAAACATCCAGTATCTTTGATGCATCCTCCACATGTGCAACCATGAATCCACACATCCTATGCAATGCTTCAAATATGCACTCCTCAAGCAGAGTCAATACAATGAAAATTCACTCAATTAACTTAACTTAACCATTTAGCGCTTTCTTGTTTATATAGACTCAAGCTCATACAAATACAACCAAGTGTTAAGATAGAACAATTTGCCTCAAAACTATGAGGACACAAAGCCATTGATCCTATATTTAATATTTGATATTAAGTTCTCACAATAGTAAATACATTTTCCTATTTTATATTAGTTCTCACAATAATAAATAAATTTTCCTAATTAATTAGTCTATGTCTCCTACACATATAAAGAAACAAACTCAATGTGACAGTGCAACTTGACAATTGGCCCCAAATAATTATCTAATGTGACTAACCACATCTCCTAGATGTACCGCAACTACATAACTCTTCAATTACAACATTATAATAATTTATTTTATGCAAGGTGTATAACAATTAATCCCAACACTTTCAAGCACTTATTTCAATTATGTTCAAATGACCAAGTTGTGAGGATCTAGATTCAATGTTGTTTTAGTCTTTTAACGCATGAGTTGCTCATGTGGCATGTGGTTCTTCTTGGGGATTGGTCTAGAATTGCTTCTAAGTACACTAAGATTTCCAATTCTTTTAGGATGAAATTTTCTATAAAAAATGGAAAAATAAATTAAAAAAATTGTTTCCTAGAATTGCAATTGATCCTAATTAATTTCTTTATACCAAGGCAATGATTTATTCCAATGTGATTATGCATATTTCAGTGCAATCCAACAAGGTTCCAATGGGAGTGGTACACCTCCAAATGCCTTTAAATCAATTGCCTTGTGTGCTATTGCTAGAGTACCATTGACTTTTATCTTTAATTGAGGTTGTCCTCTATCTCGTGGTTGTTATCAGGGACACATTTATTCTATTTGTGGATAAAAAGACCTTTATTCCTAGAATTCACAACCTCAATAGAAAAAAGCTTGGGACCGATTTTAGTAGGTGCAGTCTCAGCCTACCCATCACAACCCTATTACTCCCTAGACCCATAATTCCTAGTTTAGTGATTGGTCTAGCACTAACAAATTCATCCACCACAGTTTTACTATATAGCTTCAACTAAGGACACTCAGTTGTTAAACAAAGAAAAGAAGGATGAAAATGACCATGTTGAATGGGAACCTTTAGATCTTTTCCAAATTCCAATAATTTATGGGGTAAGTTGGATGACCGTAACCACTTTCCTACTCTTACTACTCATACTCTCACAATAAGTGATTTATTGTTGTTGTTATGGGTTCTTCTAATTCTATGGACATAGAAGATTTCTTCAAATTCTGTCGGCATATCAGATTTGCTAAGAAAGTAAAGGAGAAAGAGGGTTGTGTTAGATGTGAGCCCCATAATTTGAGCGGCAAGTTGGATTCTGAGGTTCCTCCTCTAATTATTAATATTGCTCTGACGACTAAGTGGCTGCTTTTTTCTTTTCTTGTAATAGGTTCTTCCCTATTTAACTTTTTGTGTTGGCATATCAGATTTGTCAAGAGCGGATAGATGTTGCTGGCATGCGGCATGGAGGATCCAGCAAACTAAAACGCACATCTTTTACGAAGGTCATAAAAACTTTTTCCTAAAAGTGCATTATAAGTAATTGCGTTTTAATTTGATGGATAACCACGGATGGCATAAAGCAATGTCAATGTGAACCCAGGCCACAGTATAACGGTTGATGTGAAAAAATAATGCTATAACGTCACAGATTACGTCAGCAGTGGAATCAATAATTTCCATGTTCATATATGGCCTAGGTTTATCCAGGTTTAACCGACTAAAAAATGATCGTACGATATTGTGTTGCTTTCACAGGGAGGAGATTCTTTGTTTGAATGGTGACACCTGGGCTCGAATACAGTTAACACAACAAAGCTCCAAATTCTATCTTGAGCTCGAATACGATATTTGTACGTTTACTGGTGAATTGCACTCATTCCTTTTTAATGCCTGTCATTTTCTATTTTCTTATTGCTTCATATTTCAATCCATTTTGAGCACAAACTTTGTGTATTTCATTTGTCAAATAATTCTTTCAGGAAATTACTGTCTGTCAATTGGCAATGGAATGGACTCGGACTCAAACTCCACAAACAAAAAAAGCATGGAGTAGACTCGGACTTAAACTCAAAACAAAAAAGACATCAAGAGTTTTTGTTCAAAGAAAATACTCGTCTTCCAAGTTACAGTCACACAAAATGCTTTCCATCTTTTCTTTGTCTCTTAATGATTAATATTCATGGTTGATGCGATACAGTTTTCAGTGCGTGCCGCACTGCACCAAGTTTAATGAAGGTCATCTCACGTTAGAGTGCACAAATTTAGAGCTCTGTGAATGGTGGATGATAAATATAGGGACTACAGGATCACCCTTGGGGAGTCAATTATTTTTGTTTAGAAAAGAATAAAATTTTGTGGATTAATTTTAAGTAGTGTCAATTTATTATCTGATGTATTGATTTGATGTTGTAGATAATGAAATTTTATAGCTTGATTAGTTGTAGTTTCTAAGTCTTAATAATGGTGATGGCATTTAAGAATACCTTTGGTGGACTTGTGAGTTGAATCTTTTCAGATAAATCTTCAGATAAACTAGGCGTTATAATCTTCGGTGAAAGACAATAAATTAAATTCTAATCTAAATGTTTTTTGAAAAATTGCTTCATAATAATTGAATGATTGTTAGATATGTTCAATTGTACAAATGAAATATCTTTAATTATTAAAACATAATGACATATCATGCTAATGTGTATTTAGTTGCTTATCAATGACTAATGGTAAAGATTAAAAGCTTGGGGTTTAAATTTTAGAGTTAGCGTAAGCTCCTTAACATCAAGTCTAAGCACCACAAGTTTGACTTTGAATATAAGGTTATGCAAGTCTCAAGATGAAGAAGATATGTATAGATGTGTGGGCTAATAATTGGGAAAATGTGTGGAAATGGTTGTAAATAGCTAGGAAAAGGTAAAATGTATAAGAATTTGCAAAGTAAGGAAAAAAGGGTATGGATAGTGATTTTGGAACGTGCCACACTAATTATAAGAACAAGTCACTTGCTGATAAGTCATTTCATCAAAATGGATCCAAAACTAAATGGGAATTGACATATGAATGCATCACCATTATAGGTAGATATCAATAATATTTATTGAAATGAAATATTTTAATGAGTATGTAATATTATGTCACATTGGTTTATATTTTTTAAAAATAATTTTATATACTAACTATTGAATTTTATATTTGCAAGGGATAAGAAAGTGCATATGTTTATACTCATAATTTTTTTAATTTATTTTTTGATTTGTAAATCACTAGCATGGCTTGAGCCCAAGGACCTCCTCCCCATACACCATAATTAACTAATAAGCCACTTAATCAACATATAAGAAACATAAATCCACAAAGGCACATAGATGTCACCTTGGGGGATTCAAACATGGGTCTCAAATAGGAGAACCCAATGGCCTTCCATTTGAGAACAACCCCATTAACATGTTTGTACTCACAATTGATATGATAGGTTAGTTTACAATTTTTAAATAAATATATTTATATTATAAGTATTTATTTTTATATTTGCAAGGGATAAAGATTAAAACATAACAACATATTACTCAAATGTGTATCTAGTTACTAACCAATGACTGATGGTAAAGATTAGGAGCACAAGGAATTTAAATTTTAGAGTTAATGTAAGCTCCTCAACATCAAACTTAAGCACCACAGCATTGGCTTCAGCTAGAAGATTATGCAAATCTCAAGATGAATAAGATATGGATGGATATGTGAGATAATGATAATAGCAAAAATATGTGGAAATGGTTGTAAATAGCTAGGAAAAGGTCAAATGTATAATAATTTTCACAAGAAAGATGGGAATGGATGGTGATTTTGAAATGTGCCACACTAAGCATAAGAACATGTCACTTGTTGATAAGTCATTTCATCAAAATAGACCTAAAACTAAATGGGAATTGACATAGAAATGCATCACCACTATAAGTGGATTGTGCCCAGGGAGGTTACAAGGGGGACCTTCTCCCCAATCACCATAATCAACTAATAAACCAAGTAATCAATTTATAAGTAACATAAAGCCACAAAGACACATAGATGTCACTTTAAGGAATTTGATCATGGTCTCCAACATGAGAACCTAAAGGCCTTTCCATTAAAGAACACCCCCATTGACATATTTATACCCATACATGATATGTTAGGTTAGTTTACAATTTTTTAATAAATATAAATTTATATTCTAAGTATTTAATTTTATATTTACAAGGGATAAATTGCATTATGTTTTTTACTAAGATAAGAATGCTAATGAAAGGGCCTCAAACCTTGTCCAAAACTAAGGATGAATATTTAAGAACAATCAAACTCCAATTAAAAAGGAGAAACCAAAACATCCTACAAAGGAAAAAAACTTACAGAAACTAAACAACCCACTTTAAGTTAGGTGGCTTAACAAAATGATCTAAAGAACCTTGCTTAATATCAAACCAAGGACATTTCCCCTAACATCTATCTTTCCTGATACAAGGAGGAGTTATAGGATCATAGACAATACCATGAACCAACCGGGCAAATCATTATTTTGAGTAGTTTGACGGTGAACAATCATTTGAGATTTACCTATAGAATATGTTTTCTCAATCTCCTAAAGGTAGTCCATCTTGGGATCTAGAATTTCCTTTCGAAAAAAGTGTTGTTTTTTTGTATTATTCAAACAAGTCCTAAAGGCATGACCAACAATTCCTTAAGAGTGGCAGATCATCAAGGAGCCTTCATAGTCTATTTGCCATACCCAAGTACTATATTTGAAGAAAACATAATCTAAGAGTGAATTTTCTAGTTTTTATCCACAAAATCACAAAATTTGGTATTTAACATCCTCATATATTTAGTGACCTTATCACTAGTACAGTATTGTCTAAAATAGTTAGCAATAATCATGATAACATTTTCATTCCAAAATTCCAAGGGTAACCTAGGCTAATGAACCAAAATAGAAAATTAAAAAAAAATTAGTCATTGGATTGAAATTAGGAGACAATTTTGGAAGACTGAGACCATTTAAACCTATGAACCAAGGGCCTTCATTAAGAATCCTAGAGCTATCCTCTTGGAAAGAAATGGATAAAAGGGAAAAAGCATTCAACATAGTAGATACATCAACCCTACCACAACATTTATAGGTGATGGATCAATCTTCTAAGAATATCAATATTGAATTAATTCTCACAAAATCTCCAAATAAGTGAGCTCCTAAGACAAGTTTCCAAATCAGTACGCAAAGATTCATAACATTAATGTAGATATGTGCATCCTCCATATCCATAGGAGAGATACACAATTTTTTTTTTTAGTAGAATAGCCTTCCTCCATACACTTAATGTTAGGGTAAGAAATAATAACTAGCTAATAAGAAGCAACAACCACTGAACCACTAGAGCTAACATTAGGGGTTGGATTAGGAACAATAACCAACTAAGAAGAAGTACCCTAGCCACATGGACAACATAACCCATAATAGGGGTTGTCTCAAGAACAACAACCAAAGACCTAAAGAATTGTAGAAATAACATAACTTATATCTAGCTTCACACTACCTCGAGGAGGAACAAAATTCTTAGACTCCTTTCCAACATAGTTTTACACCTTGTTTGAAGGAAAAAAACATCCTCAATAATAGAAAATTGAAAACCCTTTTCATCTTGAGCAAGATATTGGGTTTTAGTTAGATCTAAAACTTTGTGATCCATCAAGAAAGACAAAGGATTATAAGTGTGGGCAAAAGCATGAAATTATGTCATACTTGGGGTAGTCTGACCGGACTAAGTCCGATCAAACTCAGTCCGATCAGATTACAACCTAACCATGTGGCGCTCCATGTCGCTGGCATGACACCTAAATAGCGTTGAGAGTTCACTCGAACTGAGTTTGGCCGAACTCAGTCTAGTCGAACTATTGGTGCCATTACCACAATTTGTGTGCACTTGACTTGAGTTTTTTTTAAAATTCAAAATAGTCCAACCAACCTCACCTATGTGGCAGGTGATGTGGCAGCCAAATCACCTATTTTGTCTATATTCCTGAAACTTTTCACTTCAGCTCAATTTTTCTTTAAGCAGAATATTTTTTTACAAAAATAAAAAAATACCCTTTTGTAAAGCTCGAAGTCACAAATCTAAACATATATTTTTTCTAATATTTTGATTAATTTTAATATTTTCTATTAATTAAACATTGCAAGTAGGTTTTTAAAGTTCAAAAAGAAGCTGATTAGAAATTAAAAAACAAATATTAAATGATATTAAAAAATTTTAAAAATATATTTTTCACTAGATGAGAGAATCTTCTCCAAAAGGGTATAATTTTTTTTTTCATAATCATAAATTTAGTAGACAAAAGGTGACGTTGAATGAAAACTATCAAATTCAGTTATGTTGAAGTTTAAAATATTATTACAAAAATTATACATCAGAATTTAATTTATTATTTTTTAACATTACATATATATGTTCTCTATTTGGAAAAAAATAAGTTTTTTTTTCATTTTTTTTTATGACGCCGACGAGAACCATGATTTTTAGCATTTTCCAACAATGAAAAATCTCATTGAATTTATAAAAAAAATATCAATTTTTTTCCAAAATTTTTTTAAAAAATAACAGACATAAATTTCATTATTTCTACATTTGATCAGTTTACATCATTTCAAAATTAAATTTAGAAATGTCACTTTTATGCAGTCAAAGAAGAATAATTTTAGTTGCATTGGCTCATTCCTTTATAAAAGTGTGACATAGATTTGTGCTTTTACCCGTGTAATGCCCATCACGAAAACCCTATGGAAACTAACCATAGAATCTAGAAAAGAAGGAAATAATTTTTTTTAAGTCAAATTACAACAACACATCAACTACATTAACTTATACCGATAAAAAAAATGACATCAACTTATTATCCCTTAAGGATAACATACACATGTTATACACTATCACATAAACTAAAGTGCACAATTGGAATAATCAGAAACACATAAACAATCTTCCCTAGGGTATCATAACATCATTACTTAACTACAACATCAAATAAGGAAATATACAACAACTGGCAATGATCCATGTTTATTTTTTCAATTAATTCTAACATACAATGCATCACACATATCATAAAAAGTTAATCGTGAAAATTCCATTAAAGCCATTGAAACACATTAAGTGAAGATCATCAGATGATCCTAACAGTGCTAATATCTACATATTACTATATATTATTACATATGTCATCATTAAACTACATATTGCATCATTTTCTGGAACTCATTACCAATATACATAATCTGCTACTTAAGAAAACCATGATATACACCTGCTCTAAGTGTAGACACTTAAATTAAATATTTTAATTAATTTAACCCTCCTACATAATTAATTAATTTAATCGTGTTAACCTTTATTATTCTCAATATTAATTAAATTTAATCTACAATTAATATTGTCACTATAGTCCAGTGATTGATTTATTTAATAAACCAGTTTTCCCTTTCTTCCTCTAAAGTTCTAAAAAATTATTTCTTCTTAATCCCCATTTTAATTAATTAATTTCAATTGATTAATTAATTTAGGTGATTCCTACAAATCACCTTTTCCTAATCCATCATTAGTCTAATCAATTCTTCTAGAAACTCCCTTAACATTGCTTAGCATTATTCTTGAATTTTTAATTTCCCCCTCTCATTCTCTCTCCTAGTCAAATTCTCCTACAAATCCCACTTGCTCCTAATCCTCACCTAATTCTTCTAAATAATCCCCCTAATCCCTTGCTAGTACCTAATCCCCATTATTAGGCACAAAAGTCAACTATAGCCATTTATGGAAAAATCCTCTTTGTCCCCCTCTCACCTTCCACCTTAAATGCCCCATTTTGGGTGAATGTGAGATTTTTAAAATCTCACATTCTCCCATGCTTCTCACCTTCCCAAGGAATTTTTTCCCTTTTCCAATCCCCATGCACACAGTATGTTGAGAATTTTGTAATTCCATGTGCATCCCCCAAGGAATTTTTGATTCCTTTTTTCCCCCTAGGTGCATTATGAACTCTTCCCCATGTATCTTGAGGAGGGTGGAGACAAGAAATGTCTTTATGGAAAATCTCTTGGTCTCCACCCCCCTTTTCATGTCATTTTCCATTGATCCATGTGATCTCTTCTTTTCAATCCTAGCCCTCCATTGTTCTTCAATCTTGACCGTCCATTTTCCTCAATCCAACTCTATAAATTGGGGTCTTCATCCCTTCATTTGACATCTCCAATTCAAGTAATCTTATGCTTCTAGTTTAAATCCATCAAGAGTATCCACATCATAATTTTATTTGCATCCACAATCCACCTTTGAATAATTATCCCTCATCCACATCTATCCATTGTTGTGCAATTTGCAGAGACACCCACATCCCACTATTGGACCAATCCAAACAAGTCAAGTAGGGGCGCATTCTTGGCCTCAACTAGAGTCCAAATCAGAGGAACAAGAGAGACTCCTCTCTTGCAAGGTATATTTGTGTTAGTTTTTATGCATTTCATTGGGGTTTTCATGTTATTTGGATTTGAACTAACCTCCCAATCTTGCTTGGCATTTTCCTTTCTTCATTTTGGCACGTGCGGTGGGACCCACATCCCAGAAATCTAATATTTTTTGTAGGTTTTTCGTGATTTTTAGCTGCAGGTTCCAGATCAGCGCGGGCATCTGGAAATCATCGAGTGTGCTTTGGGTTTAGCGTGTGTGCCAGTGCCATAGCGTGGGTGTTTTAAATTTAAATTTTTACTAACCCGCCATTTTCTCCAGAGTGACATTCAACGCATCTGTCGCGGGTTCAGTGCGTCCGTTCTACTAGAAAGTTTTCCTTCTTTTTTGTTAAAATAGATTTTCTTTCTGTTTTAATCATTTAAACTCAAAATCTAAAAATCAAAATCAAAAAGTCAAAATCTTTAAAAATAAAAATAAAATAAAAAATCTTTCTTTTTGTAATTTTGTCTTGTTTGCAATTTTGTGCAATCAGCGATGGTGTAGGCGTTCTGGTGCATGTATGATGGTTCAGTGCATCCGCCTAACTGTGTTTCCCTCTTTCTGTTAAATTTTAAAATTTGAATTTTTGAAGTTTTTTGTTCCTACTAATCATTTTGTTGCAGCTCGTACGCTCGCAGTTGAGCGCGGGGGCTATATTTTAATGCTACCGCTCAGGTATAATTACTGATTCACAGTTTTCAGAAAAAATTAATTTATGTTTTCTCTATTTCCTTCTTTTTAAGAGGTGAACTCTTTTTCAGCACATACGCAGGCATTTTAGCACTTGGGCAGCGCTTTAGTGCTTTTGCCTATATATCAGTGCTTCCACTCTGTCCATAGGGTTTTTTTGTGTTCTGATCAAGTTTTGAGTTTTGTAGGTTTGTACGCTCGGTCCAAGACTAGAAAATAGAAACTACGAACTATTTGTTTTGCAGAATGTTGGGAGAAGACTTTTTTTTCCGCTAGTCTAGTTATCTTTAGATGCATTTCTAGATTAGCACACATTTCATTTGGGAATTGAAATTCACAAGCATCTTCTTTAGATTAGCAACACATTTTCTTTTCTTAAGGGACAATAAAAAACATGTTTGTCGTGTCTTCTTTTATTTGGATTGCTTGTTTTTACTCTTAGAGGGCTTGCCTTCCCAATTTGCTTGGAATTCTGCATAGGAATTGGTGAGAGGGGAACGATCCAAGTGGTAACGGGCTAAATCCCAGCTCTTTCAAACCACTATAAATAAATGTGTTTGTGATGAAAGTTGCAAGCAACATGTGTTGATTAGTTCATACCGACACTATGTCTCCCTATAAACCCTATAGGGTGTAACCCCTATAGGTTGGGAGGCTTCCGTAACTACAGAGTGTAAATTTTTGAATGTATGGCCACACCAATGGATTCCTTGACTAAGAATTCTTGTGTTTAGAAGCCAAGACCCTCTAGTCATTGGTGCAGAAGGTCAAACCTCCACAGGCGCTCACATTTTTACGACTCTTAGTAGAGATACAAAGTTCACCATAGGGAGTTTTCATGGGAACTGATGCTTGGCTGCCCCAAATAAGTGAGTGCCAAGGGTGGAGCCAGTGGGGTCAAGCATCTAGGTAACTACTCTGAGTAAGTGTAGCTGGGAAACCAAGTGAGATCCATGACTATCATCCATGCCAACCTTAGGAAATGTCATAAAGGTGAATGATTGTCTTTGAGTCATACTTGGCTAATGTGTTTGCTATGTTTGATATTTTCTTGCCAAGAATAGAGTGATAAACAATCCCCTCATTTTCCACATTTGTCAAACATTCTCAAGTCCAAATTTTTACACCTTGCATAGTCAAAGTCCAAACCTAGTCCACCAAATTTTCACCTCATGTTTCATAAGCCTAAGTTGTACAAGTATCCCAAGAAGTCAATCCATTGTCCAGTCAAGAAGAAGAAGCTCACTCAAGCCCAACTCATTAGACGTCATAAGTTTTGGTATACCAACCACAAACTCTTGCTCAAACATATGACCTTTTTGCACCGATATCACAATTATATTCATGGTCATATTAATGAGTTTGATGCTAGTGAATAACTAAGAGTCCATGGCCTACACAAAGGATCAAGCTTGTCTTTCAATACCAACTATCATCAAAATCGGGGTGGTCGCATTCCTTCATATAACTTACCATCCGAACCTATCACTTATTGAGTCATTCCCATCCCAAAGATAATCTAGTCATCAATTTCTTCTAGTCATCATTATCACCTTTCTTTGATCTCTCATCATTAACATTTTCCAAGGACTTAGCACACCAATCCTCAAATCAAATCATTCTTTAATCAATCATCCTCCAATTAATCACCTTTTAATCAAATCAACCTCACTCTAAGGTTTTATACCTTGTGAAGTTTTATTTAGACCTCATCTTTGATCAAATAATCATTTGGCTTTTGTGCTTGGGGAAGAATATATCCCAAGTGCCTATTCCTCATCGTTTGAGTCAAACAAGACTCTTATCCTATGTCTTTATTTTTCTAGGGATCATTACTCAATCCCTAGTAGAAAGAGACTTTGATCATTATCCTAAGGTCTAAATTTTAGCCAACTTGGTCAACACCTTGTTTGTGGTTTTCATCAAACATCCCCCACCTAAAATCCTTATCCAAGGACTAAGGTTAAATCTTAATTAGAATCTTGTCCTAATCCAAGGACCCCATTAATCATTCTATTTGACTTCATTAAATCCAAATCAAATCCAAATCCAAAATCTTAGCTAAGTCCTTCATCAAATTTTTCTTCCAACAAATCTTTCCAAAAGATTATTCTTGTATGGTCACAACTCGATCTCAAAAGAAGAAGATGGACAAACAACAATATGGCATGTCCAACATTGGTGTCCTATATCAAGACCCTACACAAGATCCCATACAACGGAAAAATGTGCAACCCGATATTCAATATCCACAACCACAAGTGGACCCTAACATGGTAGATCAAGATGACCTCTGCCTGGAAGTGCGAACATTCCTAGAGGATTCCTAAAATCAAGAAATGATGGAGAAATTTATTTGACATAATCCTAGTGATCTTCTAGAGACCCTCATTAAAAATGGAGCTTGCCTTCCCCTTGATTTTGATAGATCCATTCTTGATCAACAACCAGAAGGAGAATTTTCTCCTACTCACATTATTGCGCCTATCATTTAGCCTCAATCAATAGTGCATGTGATATCCAACCCTATGGTTTCCATCCAATTGTAGTGTCATAAAATTTTGACCCTAGCAATTTATGACTGCATTAGGGTCCTCACACATGCAAACTCAAATCCTCTAGCCTGATCGAAGACCAGAGAGTGCTCGGCTTACGAAAAAAGCTTCTTCCTTGACCTCCACATCACTCTGTCTGCACTCTACCCTAAAGAAAGGAGTAGGATGGGGGCATGACGCCCCTATTCCCCCTTAGAAAGGGGCGTGGCTCCCTTTTCCTCCCAGGACAGGGGTGTGGTTCCCCTATCCTTGCCCTATTTTGGGGAAGGATCTTCCTAGTGCATGCATTGTGGGTTGTGTAGTGAGCGGGAAATCTCCCTGATGTCGGCCCGTGACAAAATTCAAATCCTTCAAACATGTATTTAATGGGGACATTCACTCTCTCATGGGCATAATTTCAAGAGGTGAAATTTTGATAAGGTCATAAGCAATCAAGAGCATTCAAGCATTCAAGCATTCTTTTCCAGCATTGAGCATTCTCAAGTCTACCTTCAAGGCTAGGTGTTGCATTCAAGTCAAGGATTCAACCATTGAAGAGGAGATTGATTTCAACATATAATTCCATACAAGAATTTCCATCAACATTGCTACTACAACCCCCCTTGAGGTTGCAGGTGCACAACTATACTTTCGGATTTGAGCTTCATTTCTAGAGGCGGAAAAACCCTTTTCATTTCGTGGATTTTTCGGAGGACCGTGTACATTCCCGCCACGGTCCGAACAACTTTTCATCGAATTTGCAGGGCGACTTTGTCGCGACATTTTACTGCCAAATCCAGGTGCACAACTTCATCCCATATACAGATCTCAAGTTATAATCAATTATTTGTCACTTTTGCACTACATAATTTAATCAATTTCCTTTCCAAATCAAACAAAGGAAGAAGAGATCATCTTAACATTCTTAATTCATTTAGAATTCAATCTATCATCTTTGTGTGGAGATTGAATCTAGTGAATTATCCCTTATCTTCCTAATGTAGTGGTGAAAAGTGCTTGAAGGATAATCAATAGTGAAACTCTCATCTCTCTTTGAGGGAAAGGGTTAGTTTTCCTCTTGATCTATCACTCATAATTTTTCCCACCATTACATTTTGGTGAACCAGACATCTTGCATGCTTTCCTTTGAACAAAACTACATATTTTTCATTTGCGTGTTTAAATTTTCTGCAAACTTCGTGGTTAAATCATTAAAAACCCTAGTTTTTAAAATTAAAATTGAACTTGTGATTTATAAAAAATGCTTGTGCTTGTCTTAGATCTGAAAATTGTTTTGATTGTCAAATACAATTTCCTCATTGTCTTGTTCAATTTGCAACTAAAATTTACAAAATTAAGATGTTACTTGTTCAAACCCTAATTTTCAAAAATCATAATGAACTTGTGCAAAAATTGGATTTCCCTTAAATTTTCAGATTTCTGATTATTCTCAGATTTGTTTTTAGCTCTACAATTCAAATTTTCAATTTCCCCCCTTTTTCCCAAAATTCAAAATTCAAAATTAAGTGGTTAGGTCATCAAACTCTAATTTTTTAAAATTAATTGGATTTTGTGTGAATTTCAAATCAATTTCATTTACATTCAGATTCTTAAACATTTTCCAAGGTGTCCCTATCCATTATGTTTGACCCTTTTCAAAATTGCACTTCAATTCCTCTTTCTTCAAAACCCTAATAGGGTCCTATTTTCACATTTGTGTCTTCATTTTGCCCATCTAGAGATCGTAAAATTTGCCAATTTTTTGGGGTTAGCTTTAAAATCATCGTAATATCCATCCCTACAAATTTCAAAAAAAGTTGGCTGGACCATGTGCGTTCCCGCCACAGTCCTCGGCCTTTTTTCCAAAAATTTGGGAGACTGTTATGACTGTATTTAATAGCCTAAATCCATAAGATTGGTTGATTTTATCAATTTTTGAACCCTCTAGAATCGGAAATACCTTCAAAATTCAACATTTCAACTTTCAAGAAAAATTTAAAATTAAGAGGTTAATTATTATCTGCCTTGATTTTAAAAATTTTGATTTTAAAATTAAGTGGTCTTTCCTTGGCCTTATTTTTAAAATTCCAATTTCCTTTCATTTTTGGAAATTGTGTCTTTCCCTTCTTCCACAAAGTTCAAATTGTGTAATCATTATTTTCTTAAATTTTGCATTACTCAATTTTTTAAAGCTTTATTCCACAATTCAAAATTCAAATTTTCCCTCTAGTGCATGAGTTTTACCACTATTAGTCCTACCTATACTATCCCCATTAGATTAGAATTAAGGCTTCCCAAGGTTTAATTACCGAGGAGATGGATCCTAATTTGGGTGACTTCTTTAATGAGGATCATGCTAATTCTTCCCATCCTAATCATGTGCCTATTGATGGATCCCATAGTGAGGAAGAAGCTTTAACTAGGGTTTCTTTAGATCAACTTTCTACATTGGACAATCGATTTGATATCTTTTAACAATGGATGTCCCAAGAATACCCTAATAGTGAAGCTCTTCCATTAATTGAAGGTCTTAAATGCATGCTTCAAAGTGATACGAATGAAATTGATATATTGCGTGGCATTGCACATATTGTTGATTCTAATGTCATGCCTATCAAGAGTTGTGCCGAAAACCTAGGTTACTCACAACCTTCAACACAAGTCAATTCCTCTATTCCTTTGACCAATCCTATGACTAGTATTCGTACTTTCACATCCAACATCATGGCTACTTCAACTCAAAATGTCATTCCTACAACCATAGGTCATGGGGGAAATCCCTCTTCTTCATTTAATCCTCCATCGTTACATATGTCTTCCATGAGTATTCCTACTATTCCTCAACCAATCAATGTGACACAAGGGGGAAATTCCTTCAACAACTTTATTCCTCCTTTAAGTGTTCCTTTTCCTACCCAATCATCACCAATGCCTACTTATCATAGTGTCCCACCACCTTATTCTCAGTCCATGCCTTCTTTCAACAACATCACACCACCTTCTCAATCACCTATGTCTAACATGAATTCTTCTACCAAAATGACAATTAACAATCTTGCTCAAACTGTGTCTTCCTTACAACAACAGATTGCTTCTATGAGTCAATCCAAGTTTAGTGTGCACACCTTTGATGTTGCGAGCCCACTTTCTCTTGATATCGTTAAGGTCGTGCCACCTAAACATGTTGAGATCCCTCAATTGGAACTCTATAATGGAAAAGGTGATCCTCTTATGCATGTCAAAACATTTCATACCTTGTGTACTGATTTTTCTTATGATCAATGATTGCTTGCAAAACTATTTACAAGAACACTAAGAGATAAGGCTTTACAATGGTATTTCTCTCTACCTTCTTATTCTATCACTTCCTTTCAACAACTAGTAAATGCTCTAATCCAACAATTTCAAAACAACATTGGTCCTAAAATCACTTTGACTGATTTAATGCATTGTAAACAAGGTGTTAAAGAAAAAGTGTCTGACTTCATTGGTAGATATAAGCATTTGTGTGGTCAAATTTCTGTTCATGTGTCTGATAATGATATTCAAAGAAATTTCATTTCTAATTTACAAAAAGATATCAGGGAAAAGCTTCTTTTGTCTGAGTTTACTTCCTTTCCGCAGTTGTGCGCAACACTCCACAATTATCAACTAGCCATGAGTCAAATGGAGCAATCCACTCCTATGGCTCCGAGTGATAAAGGGTAGAGTTTTCAACAACCATTTGCGAAGTTAAAATCAACAAAAATCTTCATCAAGTTCAATGATCCAATCAACAACAACCATGTGAATGCTATAACAGGCGCGCCTCCTATTTCTCAAATTTTCAAAAGAGAAAGACAGTTTACTCCTTTGAATGAATCTTTGTATAGTATTATGTCTCAGTTATTACATAGAAATGTTATCAAACTTCCTCCTATAAAACAAGTTGATCCTTCCAAACTTGCATCTCCTTATTTTGATAACAATTCCTTTTGCTAATTTCATCGTCAACCTGGTCATGATACTGAGAAATGTTTTGCATTGAAAAATGAGGGTCAAGACTTGATTGATAATACTAATATATATGTGGTAGGTGTGAATGATAAAGGGAATAAATCAGTCACTCCTCCTAATCAAAATCTTAAGATTTTCATTGATCCCTTGCCATCTCATACCTCTAATGTTATTGAGATTGTGCCTAATTCTCTCTCTTCTGAAATATTCATCTGGATGGCTCCAAACTTGGTTAATATGGTAGAAACACATGATTCACCTAAGGATCCTTGTATGACATTTGACCCTCATGAGACTATTAGAGCATTTGATGGCCCTTTATACATAGTTGCAAAGGTTAGGGATATCCCTTGCCATGGTGCCCTGATTGATCCCTCTTGCATGGTTAATGTCATAACTCAAGAGTATATTTTCACTTTACGATTGCATAAACCACTATATGATGCTTCTAATGTAGTTGTGAAGTTATTTGATGGCTTCTCTTGTCCTACCATTGGTTCTATCACTCTTCCTGTTGAGGTTCATGCTAAATCCATGGATGTTGACTTTGTTATCATGCCTTCTTCTGAGCAATTCCGTGTGAAGTTGGGCTATCCTTGGATATCTTCCATGAAGGCTATTGCTTCTCCAATCCACACGTGTCTTAAATTTCCTCATAATGGAGAAATCATAACCATGAACCATAGCTTATTTCATCCATTCGAAAGAAGTCCCGGTGTTCCTATTGATCTCTTTTGGCCTAAACAATTTCAATCCCTTCCATCGAGGAGCGATGCTATTTTTCAATCTTATCAAAAATGGAAGAATGATATGGTCTTATCCTAAAGTCAACCTAGATTTCCAACACTTGACATTCCTATTATTCTTCAAGATGAGGTTCTTTCCCTCTCAGATAGAACTAATCTTCCTCCTAAGGAAAATTGTCCACCTACTCCTATGGATGTGACTTTACCTTCTCTTAAGGAGAACACCAATATTCTTCCTAAGGTTAGACCTATCCCTCCTCCCCATGATGGACTTGTTATCCTCCCTACACCTAATATTCCTCCTTTCAATGGCACAGTTCCACTTACTTCCTCTTATCGAGAGAAGAGATTGTTGGGATCCAAGAACACTGAGGGGGGGGGGGGGGGTGAATTAGTGTTCTCCCGGTTAAACTAGATTTTATCCTTTTACACCATACACATATAAATCGGTAAACAAATAAACATATAACTTGAAGAAAATAAACCATCCACATAAATGAACATCATAACACACATAATTTGTACATGGAAAACCTCAAAGAGGAAAAACCACGGTGGGATTTGTGACCCACAATATCAGTTCACTGGCCATATGAAAGGATATTCCATATAATGGGGGCCTGCACATGTAGGAAGGCACACTTCCTAGAGCATATTGCTCATCACTAAAGAGTCTCACTAACTACAAGTTTCTACTAAAGTAAAACAATAAAATTGAACTGAAAAATGTATCTGTTATGCCAGATAAAGTTCTAGTTCTAGCTCTACTTTGTACCGGTTCATAAACCCTGAACACTACGACCGTTATCTCTTATCCTTCCAAAATGTTTTCCAAGCTATCTACAGATCATTGCATGACATAACACTCACATACAAATGATCTACATACATATTCTTCACATTATATAGTTCTGCTATATTCTCCTATGTCGCATCCTATGTCATATCATCTTTTTTCATATATGCAAAATGACCTAGTAGACTGACCTATATACCAATTAAAAACAATATGGCTTATGTCAGCTTACAATGCATTAAAAAAGATATCCAATGTCGACCTCGACAATAATTACAAACTGATTTACTAAATAAATCTTTCTTGATGTCGGCTTCCTTCAAGTACTGATGTCGGTGTCGGTGTAGCCCTGAATGCTCCAAAGCCAGTGTCTGTCAGTATATTCCTCCTAATGCCAGTAAATGATTTCCATCTAATCTTTTTTCCATCAATGAAAACAAAATGATTCCGATGAGTGTCAATTTGCAACAATCTCCCCCTTTGGTATTGATGGCAACACTCATTTGAAAAATGGATTCCCTACCGGCTTAACTAAAATATGCTCCCCCTGAGAAATACACTCCTTCTGATATCCTGATCTCCTTCCCATGTGATATATTTTCTGATAATTTTAACATATATACATACTCCCCCTTTGGCATCAATGCCAAAGACTGGTGAAAGAATTTAGAAGAATAAGTGAATACTGTTAATTTCACTGGAGCTTGACCAACTTCAAAATTTATTGGTAGGCCTTATTCAACAACTGAAGACATGTATTCCAGCCAGTTTTGAATGTTTCAGAAATGGATACTAGTCCACTTAGTAAGTGGGCAAGTGTTTCCTTCTCTTTGACATCCGTCGATGTGGATTTAGCAATCATGTCCATGCACTCTCTCTTATGTACACCCAACGAATCTAATCTGGGACTCACTAGTCCTCTTAGAGTTATTGCTCTCCTAATGACTTTATCTCTCTCCTTCTCAAAAGAAAAAAATTGCTTCTCCAAGGACAAAATGTATCCATCAATAGATGTGGTTAGTGCAGTTAATCCATCAAAAGAATTAGCAATACTAGCTACCTTATCTTGTAACTCCTTTAATCTGTTTTCTACATTAGTTGTAAGAATTCCTTTGTTACAACACACTCTATAGATATTTGTACCTTGTTTCAAATAGTTCTCAATAAGAATGAGTTTAGCCTCAATTTTTTTTTTCTTTGTTTCTATTATCTGGTCAAAGGCTGCTCTTTTAGTTGTAGTGAATCTTTCTAAAGCCTGTCCATCTGTAATCTATCTCAGAGATTGAAAATTGTTAGAAATATATTCTCTTAGAGTCTTGAGCTTGCCGAAAGGGCTTGCTCCATCTTCAATCTGACAATCAGGTAACAATCTATGCAATATTGTAACTGATTGATCAATTATTCCCTTGTCTACAGTACCCTCCAATAATTTCTGAGTTGCCATCATCACCAATTTAGTTGGACTCATCTCAATGACAAATTTATTCTCAACCTAAGAAGTGTCAATTGACAAAACCTTTGCCGAGGAATCAATTTTACCTACCGATGTAGATTCAGTTTCCTTTACCTTATCCTCTACAACCTCTTTTGCACCAGTGGCTTTGCCACTTGGTGCAGTGTCAATTATTGTCGGTGGAATATTATCCACAATATTTACAGTATCCTATACATTTCCTTCCTTAGAAATAGTTTCAGTTGGTATGGATTGTACACTCTCCTTTATTGTTGGTTGTGTCTGTATGTCTATAGTTACTGCCGGTGTAGTCAAAATTGGAGTTGAACTACCTAAAATACCTTTTCCTTTTGATTTGAAAGAAACAATGGAAGATGTAGCCTTTGCAAATCTTCATGAGATGTGATAAAATCTAGATTCTTCTGGAAGAATTTGGTCCAACCCTTACTGGTCTCATTTATCACTTGATTTACTCTGCCCATCATAAGGCTTACCTATTGGGGTTTACTACTGAAAATTGTCCTATTTGCAACATCTATGCATCTTTTCATTTCCTCATTGCTTATAGAACCACACATTTCCAAAAGTGCTACTTCCTTAAATTCCCTATCCCTCTTGATAACGTCAAGTCTTCTAGCATCAAGTTTATTATACAAAGATAGATGTATCTCCTTTAAAATTTCTACTAAGGATTTCTTATATATATGTATGTATAGAAAAATTACCTCTTCAATTTCATTTCACTCATCATCCTCTAAATCTTCATAATACTTAGATACATTTTTCAACATACCATCCTTTATAATTTCATCAATTAATTCAGCACAATCTTTTTAGTCTTACCGATTTCAGTATCATCACTCTTCTTCTTTTTGCTTGTGGTTGCCGGTGTAGATGTGACTGGTTTCCTCTTTTGTATAGGATTCCTTGCCGGAGGTGGTGGTGCAGTAGGTTTAGTTGCCTTTCTGACAAGTCTTCTCCTAGGCTCTGCCTTCTTTTGCTCTATCGATGGTTGATCCACTTTCTTCCTTTGTACCCTTCTGAAAGCTAGAGGTTCATTGTCCTCAGGGTCAGAATCGGAAGTGATGGTAGAGATGTAAGCTTCAGGCTTCTTCACCTCTGCATTACTAGCCGCTGCAGGTTCTGCTACTGGTTTGGATCCAGAACCCAGTTGAGTGTCTATCTTATGAATTGCATCCTATACATATACAGACATATTTTCTATTTTCTTCTCTCTTCTCTTCCTATTAAAACCAATTTTGACTTCAAGGGCCTTCTCTTCTGCTGTACCAAAATGCTTTGTTTTGTCATCCAATGGGGCATCTAGCAACATTTTTGCATAGAGTTCAAAAATGCTATCATCTACCTCATATCCAAGCTCACTAATCCAGATTGTCTTAGGTTCAACTGCCTCCATAAGAGTTTCATCAATTTTCACCATAAAGCAGATATCAGTGGAGTACTTCTCCACAATTCTCTTTGATATTCTCTCATGTTTTCTTGGAATGTTTTCAAATACCCCCAAAGTTTTTTATCTCTGTTGGTACCAAGACCTGTGATTTCTTCCTTTATCTGCATACCTACCAGTATGTCATGATCCCAACGCTTCTTGCCAAGACCAAGTACCTCATTCAGGAAGTAAAGAATTAGATATACAATGAGATTACCATATCTAAAAGTTCCTTTCTTAACTCCCTTGATCTTTCCAAGGTTCAAAATCAATTCACTCCTCATCCAATCATATAAATCATACTTTGCATTATTTCTCAACATCTGATATGCAACATGAATGCATGAACTAGCAAAAAAGTTCAATCGATTAGATTGAGTTACCTTATAACCTATTATCATGCTTGCAAATTTCACATCATTGTCAGTGATTGTGTTGATCCTCATTGATCTTGTTTGACTTTGGGTAAGTCGGTGACTGCTTGAATATCCTCCTTAGTGATCATGTAAGGCCTATCCAGCCATATGAACTCGTTGTGGACCCTGCTTAGAACATATCTGATAACTTCATCCTTGAATTACGATATGTACAGAATGCCAGTTAACCCTAGATCCTCAATTGCTTTGATTCCGATTTGATGGTTCCAGAGTCTCCCAGTATCACAGATTGATACATGCTTTTGATATCCTCTGTGCCTAGATCCTCTAGGGTGCAGTGAATGTATGCCCTCACGTCTTCAACATACATGACGCCATTAGGAACCCTAGAAAATTCTCCCGCAGAGTCTTCCTTCTCAGCTTTTGGGAACCTCTTTGAATACAGGCCTTAACCTATCCTTGACTTCGACAATGGTGGGATTTGCAATGAAAGTAGGAGTTGAAGATCTAGATGCCATTTTGAAGAATACCAGAAAGTGAACGCTGGTGGAAGATTTATAACTACTCGAAATCCTTTTAGAATGCCTTTGCACGCTCTTAATTCACCTGAAATTTGCCTTTTCTTCGCTCTGAATGCTTGAATGCTTGGTGAGTGAAAATGAATTTACTTACCCCTCTTATCAGTGAATAAAACCCTACTCTTTCTCTATAATAAATGCTTCACCAACAACCCTACAGATACCGGTTTCACAGTCTTGTGCCAGGTGAACCTTCATCAATGATGAACACAACTCTCTAGATCTCTTCCAGATCTCTTTAGATCTCTTTAGATCTCCTCCGAGGTAATATGCAAGATTTTGCAATGACTTTTCCAACCCCTAAGGCTTATGCCTCAGTTACCGATGGAATTTCCTGTCGGTGGAGGAATACCCTATTCTACCGATGGAGTTATCGGTGTAGATCCATCTCCACTTGGTTCTTTATATTTTCTAACCCATCTCTTGGAGTGATCTTGTTGTATTTCATCTACCTTATGATTTCCCTTCTCATTATCTTTATCATTTTTAACTGGTTGGGTCTTTCTTCTGTAGTATTTAGCAATATGACCTATTTTTTTGCATGCATAACATGTAACATTGTTCTTCTAAATTGCTTTTACGAATCCAGTGTCATTCCTTCACCTACAGTAATTAACAAAATGTCCAAACTTTCCACATGCATGACATTTAACATTCATTTTGCAATCTTCTGATCTATGACCATATTTCTTGCAATTTGTGCATTGACCGGGAACGGAATTGTAGTTTTGATTTTCTTTATTTCTACATTGTTTAGCCATATGCCCAAATTTATTGCAAACAAAACATCTACCATTGAATTTATAAGCATCAGATTGCCTTACTAGTTTCCTTTGTTCTGATGAATTCTGCATACCGGTTGTTTGATCTTCATTTGCAATACCAGAGCTTTCATCTTGTACAAATCCAAGTCCTCTAGAATCATCAATCTTCCTTTGTCTTTTCAATAAGTCATCCAACTGAGCAACACTTGTGTGAGCTTGAATTTCATCCTCAGAATGTTACCTGTAATAAGTTAGTTTCACAAAATACAATGGAAATGCATACAGGAAATCCAAAATGCACCAATGAAACTACATGAAATACATACTAAAATAAAACATTATTTTACCTTCATGGCTTATGTCTCATTGTGTCCTACCTCCACTGTTCCTTGTTGCAGATGGTGTGCTCTCAGACAATGCATTGTTGGCTTCCAAGATGGCATATGAAGAATGGACTGATAACTTGTAGTTAACTGGCACTATGATATGCAAATACTACATGATTATGATAAAATGATTATGCTAAAGGATATTATATGATAATTTCTATTTGCTTCAAAATTAAAACTCACGGATGCATATGATTAGCTTGCAAAATGCACTTGAAGTCTCTTGAAGTCTAACTTGAAGATTCTTGAAGATTAACTCTCTCAACTGAAGCTCTTGATTTTATAGACTTTGAGAGGATGAGATGATGTGGCTCAAATCAACGGTCCTGATCAGATCTGTAGATTTGGATGGCTGTGAGCAAAGGTGAAGGTTGAGAGAAAGGGGGTGTTGTTCTCAAGTTCTGATTACTTTGTTTTCCCTACTTGAATCTTAGATCTTTGTCGCTTATGGAGAGAAACAACAGGAAATAGAACAAAAGCCAACATATAACAAGGTTTAAACTAAAACCTTCTACACTTCAAGCTTTCACCTAGCTTAGGTGGGTTTACCTTCTATGATTACTTTTTGTAACTGTGATTGGAGATCTACAGAGAAGACAAATACCAACCCTTGCAAACCTTATCATCTTGAACATGAAAGAAAGGCTTGTAATCATTTTTTATTGATCTCCAAGAAGCTTATAGAACCTAGCAAATTATACCAGTGCCTTATCCTGGGCTTCAGAGTCACCTAAGACTAAATAAGAATTCTAAATTGGAAATCCACATACATTTCATCATTTTGACTTCACTAAACTTACATAAGCCTGACATACATAAATTTTTATTCTTATGCTAAACCTAGTTATCAGATTCAAGCAGAATTACTGATTACTATCAGAGAAATTCTAAGTATATTTAATCTCCCTCCTTGAGAGAGAAACCTAAAAAATCTCCATGAATTTGCCTTGCAAATCATTCAATTAAATAACCATGGATTATCTAACTAAACTAGTAAATGAATCATACATACAAGAAGACAACAGGAATCTAGGATCAAAATGCTTTGATCTGTTTATTGATGTCCATCATTGAATCAACATTAACTCAGAATGATCCTTCAGAACCAGAAAGAAGAAACCCCCAAATATATTTTGCCAGAGTTTTTTACAAAATCTTGTGATCCTTACAAATGAAAAGAAATTGGGAATATGAAGAGGAGGGAGAAATTAGGTCTGCAACCGAAATTGCCAGATGTCTCTTTTTCCAACTGAATTTCAATTCTTCTTCTTTCCCGTGGAAATTGCTCTCAAAAGATCTGATCTTTGTTGAAACAAACATCATAACTGCATTCCTCATCTCGAGAGATTTCTAGTGATATATGATACTTGCCATTTTGACCAAAAATGGACCTTTGGGCGAATTAATCACTCAACATGTGCACATCATTTAAATTTTTCAATTTTTAATATAGTTTCAACTATATAATAAATTTGCATTTAACTTTGATTTTTGCTCTGATTGTGCCCTAACGTCCTGCCACGTGGTGGCCTCTGATTGGTCGATGGGGTCCACTAGGCGCCCTCTGGGATGACACCTCATCACCCCGCCACATGATCGCTTGCTGGTCGGCCACTTGTGTGCCACGTCATCGCCACCTTGGACGACCTACGAGCTATCTTTCCACCTGGACTTGCCACCTGGCTTTCACCATTTTGCAGATGATATTTTTCGTGCATCTTCAAGCTCTGAAATCACGTGGACCGTCAGATCATCTCGAACTTGCACGATCTTTAACTCCTGCATTTTCGCCATGGGCTTTTCACCATTTCGTAGCCTTTAAACTTCGTGCATCTCGCCTTCGCGAAGTCACGTGGATCGTTGATCTTCTTGGAATTTGCATGATCTTTAACCTTGCTCATTTTCGGAGATGCTTTTCACTGTTTCACAGGGTTTAACTGGCGAGCAACTTTCCTTCGCGAAGTCGCGCGAGCCATTCGATCTCCTGAACCTGCAGGGTCTTTATCTCTTTTCCCAGTTTCGCAGGGTTTAACTGGCGAGCATCTTCGGCCTGCGAATCAATGCGCTTCGTCAGATCCTCTGCAACCTGCTCACTGGTTAAGACGACCCTTCTCTGCAAAATTCGCCCGCTTGCCTCGGGATGCATGTCGGTGAGGGGTCCACCTGTTGCCATCTATCACCTCCTCGGTTGCCTTGGGATCCATGCCCATGCACATTGGGTTCACTTTGGGCACCCAACGGGCACCGTCCGTCAAAAGCCTTGATGGCTTTGACATATTAGATGTGTAGAGAATTGGTTATAAATATCAAAATACCCCACTTCCCAGCAAATGTGGGATAATTCATTTTGCCTGGGACTGCATGTTGGAGCTTTGTCTGAGACTTTCATGGCGCCTGATGCAGAGGAGGAGCGAGATCATACATCTTCTATTTGCTTCTAAGGCTTCAAAACCTTTTCTAATCTATACGCAGGGGAGGATGGCTGACAGAGGGAAAAACAAACACCTACCAATGTCATTTGCCACAAAATTTCTGCAACCTACATGCCAAACGCATTGCTAAAAACTTTGCATTGCTGAAGATTTCACTCCACGTGAAGGGAGGGAGGCATGAGTTGTTTAAATTAACTTGATGCTTTAACCTTCACTCCAAACACCACTCCACGCTGAAGACAATGAGGACCTGGCTGGGCATTATGTATTCGAATGCTTTTATGCTTCTCCCAAACACCATGGCTGAGCTCAACTACCATTTAATTTGCTTGAAGGTTTCTGCAACTTCAACGCCTCACAGAAGGCTCACGTGACCTGAGGAGAGGAATCAACGCCTTTCCAATAAAATCCATTGTCAGCAGAGAATGGGGAGGCACGTGAGGAGAAGGAGATAACGTTTTTCTTTGCTGCAAGAAAATCCTCTCAATCAGCACGCTGAAGGCTGGAGGGATAAAGGGGTTAAAAGACTATTGACATTATCCCCTTCCAACACCACGTGGGCAGACAATGTGGAGCTTAGGAAAATACCTCCATATCACACGCATCAAAGAGAGGATAGGTGGATGGGAAACCACGCCAATGTGCATTTGCTTGAAATTTTTTTGATATTCCTCATAAACCTTTGTCAAACATGGATGCCTCATCCAACTACTATACATTCTCAGCAATCATTAGACTTTCAAACTCATTCCATTCCTGATTTGCTTGTATGTTATTATGAAAATTACTTTGTAATTTGACTTCACTATCTCTATATTTTGTAGCTTTTGTTTAATGGTTCTTAGGGAATGTGAATTGGCTCGTAGAGATACAAGACATGATCTCCTTCATTTGAGCTACATTGTTAAACCTCGAATTCATAGTGTCTTTTACCTTGAATCTTCAATGGCTGCTACCCATATGAACTTCAATTGATTGTGACTTGTGAATTGCATCATTATTTGAATATTCTGAAATTCCCCTAGTAAGCAAAAATCGCCAATAAAAATAATGCACAGGCATAGGCCAGGTCGGGCCCCAAAGTGGGTCCGACCTAAATTTTTTTTGTTTTCATGCAACTGACCTCTAAAATGCTTCAGGAATCTTAAAATTACCTCTGGAAACAATCAACATCATTTTCGGATCATTAATCCGCATTTTACGAATTTCAAGCAATTACGCCACATTTTCGCATTTAATCGCGAAGATGTAATTTTCAATCTTGTCAAAACACCTTTTTGGACCTTGCCATTTGACAGGCGTGTACTCTGATATACAAGCATGAACACTGCCAAGCGGTTTCTCAAGACGAGTCCCGAGTGAAGAGATATTAATTGGCGAAAATGACCAACTGGCTTTGTCAACACTGCAGACCTGATGAAGTCAATGTTCTGGCAACACATGATGCCCTTCTCAAAAATATCAAATGACCTCCGTAGACCCTCAAATTTGGAACACAGGTACCTTGAAGTACATACTAAATCTTTGAATTCTCAGTCCGACCAAAAGCTTGACTAGATGCAAATGGTGCGCTCATAAAAATAGCTACTCTAACTGATATAGCACTGAAAGTACGGATAACTGAAAATGATGGTTAAATGAACCCTTTTGAAAACCAATCAAACAGATTGGCAGAGGCTTGAAATTTGAAACATAGCTTTTAATTTATACTAGCATTAACCCGAAAAAAACATTCTATCATGATACTTACTGAAGAAACTTTTACACTTGTGTGAAACAGGGCTCCGACTAGCTGTCGAAACGGGGACTAGTCAAACCACACAAACTGCAAATGGATTGATCTTCAAAAACTAAGCAAATGGATTTGTTAAGACTTGAAAATTTGTAGGCTGACTCACATTTATGCATAGAATTGAATCCATTTTGAATTTCTTCATGATGATCAACAGGGCGAAAGATATAAACACTCAAAGTAGGCTACTCAATAAAATCTGCATTTGTGCCTAAAATGCACTTTCCGCTCACCCCTCAAAATGGGTACCTCATAAACTTATCCAAATTGAAATCTGAAAGTTACACATCACTGAATAGGCCAAATGAAAGGTGTAGGACATGTCTCCCGAGCCTTACCCTTTGAAAATCAACTGGCTCCATTTTACCCCCTCTCCAACTAGGCCATTCAAACCAACTTATTTGGAAATGTAAAGCAAAAATTTGAATTGGGCCTCCAAACTTGACTCAAATTTAATGAGTCCCAATAGTGGCTCTGACTGGGGATGGTTGATTGCAAGATCAACACAAGAATCTAGAATCAATGGTTAAGCAGACCACCCAAATATGGATCACTTCTCTTCTCTTCTCAAAAACAGGGCTTCCTTATTCTACCCAGACAACAGAGCACTTTATTGAAAACCACACAGCTTAAGCAAAACAACTATACAATATATACAAACATACTTACAACTAATTATAAACTGCTCAATCAATCTTAGCATTTACCTCTGTCAAAAATCCAATTCTCATCACTTGATATCATGATCCAAACAAAGGCACCTTCCAGTAACAACTGAGCATAATCATTATAATCAAACCTTACCATCATACTACTGAAATAGCTGGTGTGCATTCCTCTAATCCAATTCTAAACTTTATAACCACACACTAATTCAACAAAAGCAAAATCATGAGACAAACCACTATAGGGGCCTTCCCACAAGCTGCCATACCTTTCACTATCCCACTCAACTCTATCATTTGCAAGGACATTATCATGCTAAACTTTAAAAGTAAAACATTCATTCTCAACACTGTAATTCTCATCAGCACATGCCTTATTACCATTTAAATTAATAGAATGAGGGACACTACTAACCAACTGATGCAAACAAGGAACATAAACATTTTGGTTCAGATGTGATACTTCCCTATGCTGATCACACTCTTTACCATCCTTGTTCATCAAGCTCAAAACCTTCGCATTCTCAAAATCCCATTCATGAAAAAGAATGCATACCTCTAGCTGAAGCAAATTCTCAGCTAAGTTTTCTTCATTCAAACTTATATCCACTTGAAAAACTTCCATCTGTGGTTTGGAGTAATCATCACTCAACCCATGCCCCTTACGTTCATCATGAAATAATTTTTTACAACACATGCTACTGCTGTTTGGAATTTCATCAACATTATGGACTGGTTCATCATTTACAACATATGGCTGATCATTTATTTTTTCATACAAAGGGTTATAAACTAAATGGAGAATCCCCTTATGAACATTATGGCACTGAAATGGTTGGTCCGTATCTATATCAACATTGAATAAAACATTAGTAAAATTGCTAAAGATACCATCCATTTGATCATCATAATCATCTTCATCAGACAAAGAAGAAATTGAAACTTGGCTGGAACATTCCTCAATGTTCCATGTTTCACATCCATAAGATTTCATCCTATGACCATCATTCTGAAACTCAAGATAATCATACTTATCTTGCCATGATTGATCTTCTTTACCAATAGAACACTCATCATCAACCAAAGAACAAAGATGAATATTGTTGCCATTTACTTCATTTGATGAGTTTTTCAGCATGTTCACTAAATTTTTCTGTCATAAAACCATCTGTTAGATCAGCATGTTGTTCATCAAGTGTATACGCATTCAGTTCATTCCTTTTCTGAAAAATCCTCTTCACCATATTGAAGAAGGTCTTCATTAACAACTCTAAGGCTCTCCAACATTTGAACCTTCTTGTCCACCATTTCAAGAGCTTTCCTAAGTTATGCAATCTTTTGAAATTGTATTACACTTTGCTGTTCCATGTGAGATTCCGTAAAAAATTGTCCACCCATGTGTGCTATATTTTCATTGCAATCATGTGTACCATTGAGATTTTCTGAATTTACTTTGTGCATAACTTTCAAATTAGAAAGATCATCAACATGATTATAAGAAGTCAAATCTGAAAATACTTTAACTTCATCTTCAACACAATTGACATTTTCAACGTTTAAGTGAGGATCAACTATTGTTTGCACTAAACAATTCTGATTTTCATCATATTGCACATTTTCACTTGCACAAACAACAACACTTGGTAATCCCTCTGTATTTGGTATTTCAGCATCAAATACATTAGCAGCATGTAAAGATCGATGGTCATCACCATCATTGTTTTCACCATCACTAACCTTGAGAGATGCATGATTCACTTGGTAATTGGTAGTCACATAATCAGCATAACCGGCATACAAATCAAATGGTACATATCCCTTGTATATATCTACCTCTGTATCAACATTTTCACAACACTTCCCATTGATCATTCCATCATTAGTGTGAGAGACAACCAAAATTAATAGTAGAGGTTCTTGACTCTCATTTAAATCTGAAACACATGCATCAACAAAACCATTCGGAACTGCAGAGCTTGATGCAACTAGACAAGGAATGATTTGCTCAGCTTCACATGGTATTTCACCATTGAAGGTACTTTGGCATGAAATAACAACAGACACGAATCTCTTTGAGATCCCATACTTCAGGTTATTTTCCATATCCCTCGCTGTGTTAAACGCTTCATACAAAGTCTTGGGTTCTTTGTTTCTCAATAAGAAGCTCATCTTCTCATCAAGTGCACTCATATAAACATCCAGACATACTTTATCATCAAGTTTATACTTTCTAGAAATTTTAGACAAAGCTAGTGAAAATATGATATTAAATGTTGGTACCAATTCATCTTCCCTGATTTATATATAAGTGAATTCTTTTAGCAAATCACAATCACTCACCTTTTCATCAAATTGGTCTATGAAATCTGAAACTAATTCTTCCCATGGGGAAATACAATCTGCTGGCAAAAAAGAGAACCAATCCCTTGCATCCTCTTTCAATGACTGAACAAACAATTTCATGCATACATCTTCATGACAAATTTCAAACTCTCCTATCAAATCTGAAAATCTTTTCACATGTTGACATGCTAATTCTGATTTCTTCCCACTGAATATGGGCAACTATTTTCTAATTTTTGTGGGTCTGGGATCTGGGTAATCCGGAATACCTTCAAAGTTTAGAGGAGCATAATACTTCATACTGAAACTCTTCCTATTACATGGTTGTGACATTTCACTAAGCATGATCATATGTGGATGAGATTGGGGCTGAAAAAGTTCACTACACATTTATTCCTACTCCCACAAATGATTATATAATCTTGGATAAAAAACTTCAAGCACATATCCTTATTCAAATCTATTCATTAACATTGCTTGACATAAGGTTTTCCAAATTTGCATACTACGGAAGATCATATACACTGGATATTTTAGCATCATACATATGCAAATTAATTTTGTGATTCCTCTTTCCCTCTAGACTAGTGGTGTTCACTAAATGGGAAAACAACATTACACATTCAAATTTTCAGAACAAATATCTTTTGCATTTGAAACCTCTGAAAATACCTGGGTGTTTGCAGCTGTAAACTCTTGTAGATAATTTCAAATTTCAGCACGGTCTTTTATCTCAGTGTCACCACCTCTTGCGTAGAGGACATTTTGAACAACAGAATGCCATTCAACACAAATTTAATTCTCTTTACTCCTTCAATCTCGCTGCAATAAACACTCTTCCAAGCTATTTAACATTGGTATGAACCACAAAGTCGCCACCCAAATAAGGAATTGGGGAAAAGTTTGCATACAACTGCAAGAACTTCTTACAACTTTCAACAATGCATTCACTGTTACTCCTTCATAAAATATGACATGACATGACATATCATTCTACAAATCCAGAACAAGGAACATTCTCTAACTTAAAATTCAATTTCAAAACTCTATGCATACACAATGGACAGACTGGCTGGATATGAAATTAGGTAATTCTTATTCAGCAATTCCCCATCAGAGTCGCCATTTTTGTTGTGGTGACTTGAAAGGGATAATCTCAACATATATGAAACAAAATTTTTTAACTAGAGACTCTTTACCATTCATATCTCCCCAGCAAAGTCGCCATTTTTGTTGTTCTCAAATTTTGATTACATTGTTTTCCCTACTCGAATCTTAGATCTCTGTCGCTTATGGAGAGAAACAACAAGAAACTGAGCAAAAGCCAACATATAACAAGGTGTAAACTAAAAACTTCTACACTTCAAGCTTTCACCTAGCTTAGGCGGGTTTACCTTCTATGATTACTTTTTGTAACTATGATTGGAGATCTACAGAGAAGACAAATACCAACCCCTACAAACCTTATCACCTTGAACATGAAAGAAAGGCTTGTAATCATTTTTTATTGATCTCCAAGAAGCTTATAGAACCCAGCAAAGTATACCAGTGCCTTATCCTGGGCTTCAGAGTCACCTAAGACTAAATAAGAATTCTAAATTGGAAATCCACATACATTTCATCATTCTGACTTCACTAAACTTACATATGCCTGACATACATAAATTTTTATCCTTATGCTAAACCCAGTTATCAGATTCAAGTAGAATTACTAATTACTATTAGAGAAATTCTAAGTATATTTAATCTCCCTCCTTGAGAGAGAAACCTAAAACAACTCCATGAATTTGCCTTGCAAATCATTCAATTAAATATCCCTGGATTATCTAACTAAACTAGTAAATCAATCATACATACAAGAAGACAACATGAATCTAGGATCATAATGCTTTGATCTGTGTATTGATGTCCATCATTAAATCTACATTAACTCAGAATGATCCTTCAGAACTAGAAAGAAGAAACCCCCAAATATATTTTGCCAGAGTTTTTTTACAAAATCTTGTGATCCTTACAAATGAGAAGAAATTGGGAATATGAAGAGGAGGGAAAATTAGGTCTGCAACCGAAATTGCCAGATGTCTCTTTTTCCAACTGAATTTCAATTCTTCTTCTTTCCCATGGAAACTGCTCTCAAAATATTTGATCTTTGTTGAAAAAAACTTCATAACTACATTCCCCATCTCGAGAGCTTTCCGGTGATATATGATACTTGCCATTTTGACCAAAAATGGACCTCTGGGCGAATTAATCACTCAACATGTGCACATCATTTAAATTTTTCAATTTTTAATATAGTTTCAACTATATAATAAATTTGCATTTAACTTTGATTTTTGCTCTGATTGTGCCCTGACGTCCTGCCATATGGTGGCCTCCGATTCGTCGATGAGGTCCATTGGGTGTCCTCTGGGATGACACCTCATCACCCCGCCACGTGATCGCTTGCTGGTCGACCACCTGTGTGCCACGTCATCACCACCTCCGACGACCTACGAGCTATCTTTCCACCTGGACCTGCCACCTAGCTTTCGCCATTTTGTAGACGGTATGTTTCATGCATCTTCAAGCTCCGAAATTGTGCAGACCGTCAGATCATCTCGGACTTGCATGATCTTTAACTCCTGTATTTTCGCTCTGGGCTTTTCACCATTTTGCAGCCTTTAACCTTCATACATCTCGCCTTTGCGAAGTCGTGCGGACCGTCGATTTTCTTGGAACTTGCATGATCTGTAACCTTGCTCATTTTCGGAGATGCTTTTCGCTGTTTCGTAGGGTTTAACTGGCGAGCAACTTTCCTTAGCGAAGTCGTGCGAGCCGTCCGATCTCCTAAACTTGCAGGGTCTTTATCTCTTTTCGTTGTTTTGCAAGGTTTAATTGGCGAGCATCTTCAGCCTGCAAATCAACGGGCTTCGTCGGATCCTCTGCAACCTGCTTACTGGTTAAGCCGACCCTTCTCTGCAAAATTTGCCCACTTGCCTTGGGATCCGTGCTAACTAGGGGTCCACCTGTCGCCATCTGTCACCTCCTTGGTCGCCTTGGGATCCACACCCATGCGCGTGGGGTCCGCTTTGGGCACCCAACGGGCACCGTCTGTCAAAAGCCTTGATGGCTTTGACATATTAGATGTGTACAGAATTGGTTATAAATATCAAAATACCCCACTTCCCAGCAAATGTGGGATAATTCATTTTGCCTGGGACTGCATGTTGGAGCTTTGTTTGAGACTTTCATGGCGCCTGATGCAGAGGAGAAGCGAGATCATACATCTTCTATTTGCTTCTAAGGCTTCAAAACCTTTTCCAATCTATACGCAGGGGAGGATGGCTGACAGAGGGAAAAACAAACACCTGCCAATGTCATTTGCCACAAAATTTCTGCAACCTACATGCCAAACGCATTGCTGAAAAATTTGTATTGCTGAAGATTTCACTCCATGTGAAGGGAGGGAGGCAGGAGCTGTTTAAATTAATTTGATGCTTTAACCTTCACTCCAAACACCACTCCACGCTGAAGACAATGAGGACCTGGCTAGGCATTATGCATTTGAAAGCTTTTATGCTTCTCCCAAACACCATGGCTGAGCACACCTACCATTTAATTTGCTTGAAGGTTTCTGCAACTTCAACGCCTCACAGAAGGCTCACATGACCTGAGGAGAGTAATCAACGCCTTTCCAATAAAATCCATTGTCAGCAGAGAATGGGGAGGCACGTGAGGAGAAGGAGATAACGTTTTTCTTTGCTGCAAGAAAATCCTCTCAATCAACACGCTGAAGGCTAGAGGGATAAAGGGGTTAAAAGACTATTGACATTATCCCCTTCCAACACCACATGGGCAGACAGTGTGGAGCTTAGGAAAATACCTCCATATCACACGCAACAAAGAGAGGATAGTAGGATGGGAAACCATGCCAATGCTCATTTGCTTGAAATTTTCTAATATTCCTCATAAACCTTTGTCAAACATGGATGCCTCATCCAACTGCGATACATTCTCAGCAATCATTAGACTTTCAAACTCATTCCATTCCTGATTTGCTTGTATGTTATTATGAAAATGACTTTATAATTTGACTTCACTATCTTTGTATTTTGTAGCTTTTGTTTAATGGTTCTTAGGGACTGTGAATTGGCTCGTAGAGATACAAGACATAATCTCCTTCATTTGAGCTACATTGTTAAACCTCGAATTCACAGTGTCTTTTACCTTGAATCTTCAACGGCTGCTACCCATATGAACTTCACTTGATTGTGACATGTGAATTGCATCATTATTTGAATATTCTGAAATTTGCCTAGTAAGCAAAAATCACCAATAAAAACAATGCACGGGCATAGGCGAGGTCGGGCCCCAAAGTGGGTCCGACCTAAATTTTTTTTGTTTTCATGCAACTGACCTCTGAAATGCTTCAGGAACCTTAAAATTACCTCTGGAAACAATCGGCATCATTTTCGGATCATTAATCCTCATTTTACGACTTTCAAGCAATTACGCCACATTTTTGCATTTAATCGCGAAGATGTAATTTTCAATCCTGTCAAAACACCTTTCTGGACCTCGCCATCTGACAGGCGTTTACTCTGATATACAAGCATGAACACTGCCAAGCGGTTTCTCAAGATGAATCCCTAGTGAAGAGATATTAATTGGTGAAAATGACCAACTGGCTTTGTCAACACTGCGGACCTAATGAAGTCAATGTTCTGGCAACACATGATGCCCTTCTCAAAAATATCAAACGACCTCCGTAGACCCTCAAATTTGGAACACAGGTACCTTGAAGTACATACTAAATCTTTGAATTCTCAGTTTGACCAAAAGCCTGACTGGATGCAAATGGCACGCTCATAAAAATAGCTACTCTAACTGATATAGCACTGAAAGTACGGATAACTGAAAATGATGGTTAAATGAACCCTTTTGAAAACAGACCAAACAGATTGGCAGAGGCTTGAAATTTGAAACATAGCTTTTTATTTATACCAGCATTAACCTGAAAGAAACATTCTGCCATGATACTTACTGAAGCAACTTTTACACTTGTGCGAAATAGGGCTCCGACTAGCTATCGAAATAGGGACTAGTCAAACCACACAAACTGCAAATGGATTGATCTTCAAAAACTAAGCAAATGGATTCGTTAAGACTTGAAACTTTGCAGGCTGACTCACATTTATGCATAGAATTGAATCCATTTTGAATTTCTTCATGACAGTCAATAGGGCGAAAGATATAAATGCTCAAATTAGGCTACTCAATAAAATCTGCATTTGTGCCTAAAATGCACTTTCAGCTCACCCCTCAAAATGGGTACCTCATAAACTTATCCAAATTGAAATTTGAAAGTTGTACATCACTGAATAGGCCAAATGAAAGGTGTAGGACATGTCTTCCAAGCCTTACCCTCCCGAAAATCAACTGGCTCCATTTTACCCCCTCTCTAACTAGGCCATTCAAACTGACTTACTTGGAAATGCAAAGAAAAAAATTGAATTGGGCCTCCAAACTTGACTCAAATTTAATGAGTCTCAATAGGGGGAAGGAGAAGACAAGTGTCACTCATCTCATCTCGACTGGGTTGCTGACTGAGGGAATCTAGGGATGGTTGGAGGAAATTTAGGCATGAATGGACAAGTGGACTTAAGTCCTTCCTAAGATGTAGGGGGGTTGGAGAGAATATAGGAAATGGTTATGAAATATGTGTACGTGCACAATTTTCATTAAGTTTGGAAGTTGAAGATAAATGATGAATTAATATTTAAGAAATATTAATTTCCTTAGCCACATGTTTGATGAGTTGGCAAAGAGAAGATGAAGTGGAGATGGAGGGTGAGTTGGAAAAGGGATTAAATAATTAAGAAATTATTTAATATTTGAGACTATAGGATAGGAGAATAACTATTAAATATTAGATATTTAATTGTTTGGAGGAGATAATTAAATATTAGATATTTAATTAACTTGGCTAGAGGAATAATTAAATATTAGATATTTAATTAATTAGAAGAATAGGATAATTAAATATTAGATATTTAATTAATTAGAGGAATAAAACAGATGAATTAATTAATAAAATATTAATTAATAGAAAGACATGAAAATGAATTAAATAAATTAATCTTTTCAAATTAACTATTTAATAGAAGAATAATTATTAAATAAATATAAAATATTTATTTAATTGCTCATAGCCAATTTTTATGTGTATACATTTTGCCCCTCTTTGAAATAATGTGAAAACAACATTGTTTCAAAGATTAAATCAAGTCTTGATAATGCGCCTGATGGAGATTGAAAATCCTGATTGTGTGACCCCTCAGGAGATTGATCGTGAAATTGTCGAAAATTCTGGTTTGAACGATTAATCTCATGATAAAAATTTAGTCAATTAAATTTATTTGGGAAAAACAAATTAAATTGCCCCATTGAAATTAATTACTCTAAAATAGTAAATATAAAATTAACCAAGGCTAATTTTAACTTCATTGTTATCCTTGTCAGCTTTTTGTTTGAAAATATTCTTGCTGAAGTGGCGAAATGGTGATTCTGGTGGAGTGTCATCGATTTGAGCGAGTTCGGCATTACCGGCGACCTATCGAGTATGGGTATCCGGTATTTATCTTATCATGAGCCTTGTTTTCAAGTTTTAATTCAAAATTTCATGTTTTAGGCGCTTTTTTTGGTTTTTTAAATTTTTTTTTGATTTTTTTGACATTATTTTAGCGCTTTTGTAGTTTGTTTTAGCGCATATGTAACTAGGTTTAGCGCAAATGCTTAGATTAGCGCATATGCTCGGTATGTTAGCGATTATGTTCAAGATGTTAGCGCATATGCATAGGGTAGCGCAAATGTGTTGTTTGTTAGCGCATATGCTTAGAAAGGTAGCGCTTTTGCATGGATTAGCGTTTATGCCTATAGTTTTAGCGCTTTTGTTAAAAAGGATAGGGCATATGCACTAAGTTAGCGCATTTGCATTTAGTTTTAATGCATTTGTTGTAGTATAGCGCAAATGCTCAATAGGATAGCGCTTTTGCTTAAATTGATATTTTTGATAAGTGCAAAAGCTAAAAATCACTTTGATAAGTAGATTTAACATGTTTAATACACATTGATGATGAAATAGGGTCTTGATTTAGCGATTTTGTGATTGCGTGATTGATAGATAGCTTTGATTGTTGGATTGATTGATAGGATTGATTAGCTTGATTGATAGATAGCTTTGATTAGCTTGATTGATTGATAGGATTGATTAGCTTGATTGATAGATAGCTTTGATTAGCTTGATTGATAGATAGCTTTGATTATCTTGATTGATTGACTGAGTAGCTCTAAGAAACCGATTTAGTTTCTAATGTAAGAGCTTAGCAGAGTTTTTGAGTAAACTCAGTGTTTGATAAAAAATCATGATTGATAGGTTTTAAAATGTTTTGACAGCATAAGTTGATTCAATTTGATTTCATAGATAGATAGATGGATTTGATGATTCAATTTGATTTGATTTGATAGATAGATTTGATGATTCATTTTTGATTCGATAGATAGATTTGATGATTCAGTTTTAATTTGATTGATTGATAGATGGATTTGATGATTCAATTTGATTTGATAGATAGATTTGATGATTCGATTTTGATTTGATAGATAAATTTGATGATTCAGTTTTGATTTGATTGATTTCTCTTGACAAAATAGGAGAAACTTAATGTTCTCCAGTGTCAGGAGAAATTACTCGTAGTGCGTCATTTAGTTCCGGAGTTGACCCAGGCTGAGATTAGACACATGGATCCCTATGGTTTATGCCATTTGTTATATATGCCTGAGATTACGCATAACAGAGGTTTGTTGACAACATTGGCCGAGAGATGACACAACGAGCATAACACTTTCTACCTGCCGATGGGTGAGATTAGTGTGACTCTGGAGGATGTCTATAGGATTCTGCATATCCTAGTGACTGGTGAGCTAGTGCAGTATGATTATTAGGATCGAGTTGGGATAGAGGCTTGCAGAGTTGTGTTTGCTGATGAGAGCATTGGTAGAGGAGAGATCTGATGGGTTGATATGGTGTTGTATTACGAGGCTCTTCATGTTATTCTTGCTGGTTTGATTGGAGGATTTATATGTCTTGATAAGAGATCATGAGGTTTTTCCCATTGGATGGGGTGAGATTATCCCGAGTATGGTTCAACATCGTACTCGATATGCGTGGGGTATTTGCATGCTGGCACACTTATATCATGATCTTCATCAGGTAGTGTATGATGAGAGTGCGAGTTTATCTACTGGATGCACTTTATTACAGATCTGGTGCTGGGAGCACATTGTTGTTACTCGGCCTATCCATCACAGAGTGCATGGAGAGAGGTAGCCATATGTATATTTTTATGCAGGTATCCTTACTCAGCATAAGCTGGGTAAGATGGAGTAGTGGCGTTGGGTGCTTGATTCATTGGACAACATCACTTGGAGACCATATCTTGATTGTGAGCAATGGATGGATGATGCACAAACATTACCATGTATTATGCAGAGTAGATATCTCATTGGTCGGACAAAATTTATTGTTGAGCGATAGTTGATTGGTCAGATTTTGTGACAATTTGGTATCATCCACCCTATGCCTACTGGTGTGACGATATATACTCGGTGTTATAGAGATAGACAAGATTGGGGACCTTCATCGTCATTTGAGATTGCTTGTGTAGAGTGTGTTGTTACTCTGAGAGTGGCTTATGATATGAGATTACACATTCTTGATCCTAGGGTTACTATAGAGTATGCTCAGTATATACTAGCTCATCCATTTCCTCACATTACTACTCCAACAGATCCTCCTCCTAGCTCAAGAGATGATGAGGATGACTTAGATGATCTAGTTTCTAGGAGATGCAGATGGAGATGAGAGCTGCTCATGAGGCTGGGGGAGGTGGAGATGATGGTGGGAATGGAGGAGGTGGTGGTAGGAGACTTGGACGGAGGGGAGGTCGATAGAGAGTCCGTGGAGGACCATTTGGACCGGCTGGCAGGATTGAGAGACCACGTCCTATGGGTGGGAGAGATGTTTGATGGATTGGGAGAGAGCATGGCAGGACTGGTATGAGATCACCGAGAGGGTTGCCATTGATAGGAGGCAGGGTGACTGGACTAGATGGGGGCTGCAGGAGAGGCATTGATTTTGGATAGATTCAGCCAAATCCTTGAGTTATTGCAGTGCATGGTGGAGATGATGAGGATCCTGAGGATCATGTTCCGCTAATTAGACGACGGGTGCAGAGAGTTACTTAGACCGAGATTCCAGCAGTTGGATAGGTTGGTGGTGAGGGGATTGGGATTCATGCACCACAGTAGGTGTACCAGAGCAGGTTGCACCAGTGCATGATGTGCCAGAACAAGATACTATAGAGAGTCTGAGAGCACAAATTGATCAGCTTCGAGCACATGTACAGACTCTTATTACTGAGTGAGATAGAGCTATTAGGAGACAACATGATACTCAGGGTCTTCTTGATCATATTCAGCGGGTTGGATCAGGTACTCTCTTGGCGGATACTATTAGAGCACTAGTTCGGGCTGGGAAGGAGACTTCCCACTGGCGACAATGATATGAGGAGACAGTTGCAGAGAGCCAGAGAGAAGGTAGTTATCATACCACCGTGCTAATGGATACTAGCAGTGGTGGGGTCATGGGACCTCCTCAGAGGAGTGGTGAGCATGGGAGACAGGCATCTGGAGGATCTTCTCGTCCACAGCCACAGAGACGGACAGAGTCAGGTGGTAGTGGTACAGGACAACCGTGACTTGATTTGTATTTGATGAGGCGTTTGTATTGTTTATTTGATATCATTGTATACTTGGACTTTTATTGTTTTATGATGATCTATATACAGATATGGACTCTATATGATGATGATGATTTTTATGCATGTTACTCTATTTGATGATGATGCTTTATGCTTTGATGATCTATATGCTTTGATTATATGGATGTAGTGATTATATGTTTTTGTTTTGATTTTCGATGATCTTGGATGCAAATGAAAATGATTTCTATCTTAAATGATGCAAATGTATTGATCTATATGGAATGCAAATGAATGATTGATTTTGTTTTGATTATGTAAATGCAAATGATCTATATGAAATATTTTTGATTTTTTATGTAATGTTTATGATGATTATGAATCTAAGTGCAAAGATGCAACTAAATGATTGTTATAAAAAATGATAATGCAAATAACAATGATGATACACTATATGATAAATGAGACGCACTCAATTAAATGCAATGATGAAATGTAACTAAATGAAATGAATGATGATTAAAATGCACCTATAATGATTAAATGCAAATTATTTTTAATTGTCCAAGTATACTCAATCTTTATTTATGATCGTTGATCTGTTTAATGAAATGATATGCTTATAATGCAACTAACAAATGAATGCTTTATAATGCAGACGAATAATGAGCTAATGAAATGATCTAACTAAAAATTGTACTGCCATTCTTCATATGTGATCTTGTAACAGTGCTTGATTTCATCATTGAGCTTTAAAATGTTGTAAGAAAATACAAGCAACTTAACATAATGATTCAAGATGACTTGAGTATTCCTTACATGGATTTTGATATAGCAAGTTAATACAAGTAGCTTGATATAATGGATCAAGTTGACCTGAGTATTGCTTGCAGAACAGACAAGGATTATCTCCTTTCATTCATGACTTGGAATGTCCTCCTTGATCTTTTGTCGATCATATCCTGAGACAAGTTCATACCATAGTAAGAGATAAACCACACACAAAAATCAAAGAAAATAATCATGCCCCATCATAGCTTCTCTAGTCATGGACATCCTTGAGTTTCATAGAGTACATGATTAGCAATAAAATCAAGATATAAAAACTGAACCTTGTATGGCATTCACATGTTCTAATGGTCATTAACTGATATAATCATCTTAATGAATGATCTTTGATAATCCTTTATAGCTTGCTGGTTGATTCTTCATTTTTAAGTTTGATGATTCAGTTGTTATGAAATGCCTTGATTTTTGTTGCTTTGTTGCTTTTTATCTGGTTCAAAACCCTATATGTTTATGGTTTTTCTAAGTGTTTTCGAATGTTTTGGATTTTTCAAAGGTTCAAAAGATCACCTTAGCAAAAGGAATTTGGATTTTGCCCCCAGTGGAAACAAAAATTATTATGGATATATGAATTGATCAAGATTTAAACCATGGCGGGATACAAATGCAGATTGATCGATGCTGATAAAATCTAAGATAGTGACTACGACAAGTATGTCAGATATTGGTTAACTGTTGGTAAGCTACATATTTCTTGCTAAATGGTTCAAAGCAATGGATGCGAAAGACATAATGGATAAGCTAGCGATAGATAGTAATGATAGATGTGATAGGATGGAGTGGATAGGTATGCAAAGCGATCTCATAGATGGAGGAACTCACGTTTTAGATAGCGCCTGTTTACTAGGTTTTCACCATCTAAATTTATTGCATTTTTTGGATTTTATATGCTTTTTATTGATTTTTTCAAGACTTTATATCTCAAGCATAGAATTTATTGAGATGGATAGAATTGATAGGTTCATCAAACCAATCACCTTCAGGGGTAGATAACTTGTATGCTCCTGATCCATATGTTGCTACTATGACAAAAGGTCCTAGCCAATTTGGTTCAAATTTTCCCTTCTTTTCTCGATCTTGCTGATTTCTCGGATTTTCCCTTAGAACTATATCTCCAATCTAGAAAATGCACGGTTTGAATTTGTGGTTATAGCTTCTTGCCATTCTTTGTTGGTATACTTTCAAATGTTCTATTGCATTTTGGCGACGTTCCTGAATCAGTTCTAGTTCTTGGAGTTGAGAAACTCGTTGTTCTTCTTCTAGTATAAGAGTGTGCAAGGTTACACATAGAGAAGGTATCTCTACTTCTATAGGTAATATAGCTTCTGATCCATAGACCAAACAATATGGAGTTGCCCCTGTTGGAGTGCGAACGCTAGTTCGGTGTGCCCAAAGAGCAGGATTTAGCTGAATGTGCTAGTCTTTTCCAGCTTCATTTATTGTTTTCTTCAAGATTTTCAAGATAGTTTTGTTTGATACCTCGGCTTGACCATTTTCCTGTGGATAATATGGAGTAGATAACCTATGTTGGATATGAAACTATTCACATAGTTCTTTCACATCTTGATTTTTGAATGGTCTTCCATTATCAGTGATAATGGTCATAGGAACGCCATAGCGACATATTATGTAATTCAGGATGAACGATGATATTTGTTTTCCTGTCATTGTTGTTAAAGGCACTGCTTCAATCCACTTAGTAAAATATTCAGTAGCAATCAGAATGAACTTATGTCCATTAGAAGATGAAGGAATGATCTTTCCTACCAAATCAAGGCCCCATTGTGAAAATGGCCATGATCCTGTCATAGGATATAACTCTTGTGCTATTGCATGGATTAGATTTCCATGGATCTAACATTGTTTACATTTTCTAGAATAGGTGAATGAATCTCTTTCCATAGTAGGCCAAAAGTAACCCATACAGATAAGTTTCTTAGCCAATGTTAAACCACTTGAGTGTGTACCGCAAATACCCGCATGAATGTCATTAAGAACTCTCTCAAATTCATCTTTTTCAAGACATCTCAACAATGTACCATCTTAACCACACCTATATAGGATATCAACAATAATGGTATACCGATAGGACTGATGGATAAAGTTTCTTCATTGATTACGAGATAATTCCAGAGGAAGGATATGATCTTTCAAATATTGGTAGGTTTGACCATATAAGGATTCACTGGTTCCTGATATATGTTAAATTCGATAGGTATGCTAGGATTGGATAGTAGGGGTTAAGATATCTTCCACGAGAAATTTGTAACGCTATTGATTCTCTTTATTTTGCAAGAGAGATGCTATTGTAGCCATCGCATCTGCTGCTTTATTCTCATTTCTTGGAATCTGGGTGAATGTGATTTCTTTAAAGTGTCTTTTAAATTCCTCTATTAGCTATTTGTATGGCATAAGCTTATCATCCTTTGTTTGATATTCATCATTTATTTGATTTATGACAAGTTGTGAATCACCATAGACATGTAGTTCTTTGACATTCCATTCAATGGCCATTTTAAGCCCTATAGCCAATGCTTCATACTCTGCAATATTATTGGTGCATGGAAATCATAGTCTATATGATTTTGGAATTGTGTGTCCTTGAGGTGTGATGAAAAAGATTCCTGCACCTGATCCATATTGAGTATAAGAACTATCAAAGTACAATTCCCAAAAATTTGTACTTACTGTCAAGATATATACATTAGGAAATTTGATGTGCAAAGGCATGTTATTGTGTAGAAGTGCATCAGACAATTAATCAGCGATGCCTTGTCCCTTGATAGCTTTCTGGTCAACATATTCTATGTCAAATTCACTTAGTTTCATAACCCATTTGGCTAGTCTCCCTGTCAATGTTGATTTGCTCAATAGATATTTGAGAGGATCTATCTTTGTTATTAGTTTTACAGAATGAATCAACATATAATGTCGTAGCTTCTAGGTTGCAAATACAACTGCTAGACATATCTTTTCAATTGAGGAATAATTTAACTGATAGCCAACAAGCATTCTATTGATATAATAAACTGCTCTTTCTTTTCCTTCATCATCATGTTGAGCTAGGAGAGCGCCTAATGATACACTTGTTGCAGAGACATAGAGTAATAATGGTTTCCCGTTGGTTGGTGATATTAGTACTGGAGGACTCATAAGATATTCTTTTATTTGCAAGAAAGCTTCTTCACATTTTGTATCCCATTTGAATGGAACATTTTTATGTAGAAGATGGGTAAATGGAAGACATCTATCGGCTAATTGAGAAACAAATCTCTTGATTGATTGCAACCTTCCTTGTAAAGTTCGCAATTGACTTATGTTCTTGGGTGACTCCATCTTCATGATAGCTTTAACTTTTCCAGGATCTACTTTGATGCCACGAGTTGATATAATGTATCCAAGGAGTTTTCTAGAGGTTACTCCAAATGCACATTTCTTTGGATTTAATCTCAATTGATATCTTTCCAGCCTGTCAAAAATCTTGCTTAAAATGTTCAAATGTTCTTTTCTTGTGTGAGATTTTGCACGTATGTCATCGACATAATCTTCCATGAATGTATGCATCATGTCATGAAAATTTGTCGTCATAGCCCTTTGATAAGTCGCTCCTGCATTCTTAAGCCCAAATGGCATAACATTCCAGTAGTACGTTCCCCATGCATAGGTGAAAGCTATCTTCTCTTGATCTTCAAGTGCGATTCTTATTTGATTATATCCTGAGAAGCTATCCATTAATGAAAACATCTCATGGCCTGCTGATAAGTCCACTATGATATCAATGTTTGGTAAGGGGAAATCATCTTTTGGACATGCTTTATTTAGATCTCTAAAATCTGTGCAGACTCTTATGCTCTTATCTGGTTTTGATACTGGTACGATACTTGAGATCCATTCTGGATAAGCAATTGGTCTTATGAAACCCACTTCTAATAGTTTCTTGAGCTCAGTTTCGACAAGGAGAGAAATATGCAGATGCATCTTTCTTAGCTTCTGCTTAACAATTTTTTCTTTTAAATCCACATTAAGATGATGCATGATAAGGTTTGGGTTAAGTCCTAGCATATCTGCATAAGACTAAGCAAAATTTATTTGTCTTTGCTTAAATAATTCCATGTACTCTTTCCTCTCTCTTTCTGATAATGAGGCAGTGAAATGAAGTATTTTAGGATCTTTTGATGTATCAATGTTTACTGATTCTATTGGTTCTATCACGATAGTAGATCTCTCTTGAAAATATGCAGGAAAAATGTCAAACTTTCCATCTTCTGGTGCCTCTAGAAGGTTTTCACCATCAGATATGCCCTTTGTTTTCTCTTTTGATCGATCTAATGTTTCCATGAAATGGTTTTGAATAATAGGTCTCTTTCCTTGTTTTATTTCGCTTTTGTGACTGGAAAGTTTGGCATTCTCCTAACTATGAGAAACATCACTTGATTCTGCAATGGAAGATATCTTAGGATGGATAGGTTCAACAATGTTAAGGTATACGGCTAAGTCATAATCATTGGAAAAGACATTCAATTCAGGGTTGTCTAAATTATCCCAATCGATTAGTTCAGGATGTAGAAGGGGTAAATCATAATCACTGTCATCATTAGGTGTTTTAATGTTCACGACATAATGATCATAGCTTGGCGTAGAATAAATATTGTCATAGATTAAATGTTTGTGAGAATTGTCTTTCTCAAGTGTTTCCGAATTAGTCTTAACAAGATTAATATTAGCATTTGGTAGTTCACACTCAAGTGGTCCTTCAACTGATGTTTGTCCCTTAAACGAATGGATTATATCCACGCACACATCTTTGATACTGCAAATTCCTTCTTGATTGACCTCATTTGCATTTTGGAGTTGACATATTTGTGCACATGATGAAGTAGATTCTTTTAATAGATTTTATCTCCTTTCAAACTCAAATTCTTTTAGACTAATAGTTAGTCCAACTTGACTATCCCTTATCTCTTCCATGGTTCTTCCATATCTGATCCATGTTTGCATTTCCTGTGACATTGCTTCTCTGTCTTTGTCATTTCCTTTCCTTTTTGCATATGCCTCTTTTCTATGGATTCTGAGTTTTTCTTGCCTTCTTTCTAACTTCATCTTTTGTTCTGCTATAGACAAGTCTTCTTTTGTGATAGCTACTTGATCTTCATTATGTTCTTTACTTGATGTAGTGGATAAGACATCTGGACTCCATTCATACTCATTCGAGTCTATTTCTAAATCCTGATCCAAGATTACTCCACTATACCATACTGGAATGTCGTATGGTTCAAAGAGTTCTCTGATTTCTGCCATCTCTATTTTTACTTCTTCCGGAATATCTTGTAAAGATTTTGTCTTTGTTTGTATTTTTAGAACTTGTTGACAAGATTTTTCTTCACCTTGGATGATGATCTCCTCCTCTTTCTTTTCATGTTCTTCTTGCTTCTTTTCGTTATTGGTTACTATTTCGGCCACTTGATGTAGCTTTTTTTGCCAATTTTCTTCTTTAGAAATTGATTTCTTTCTCCATTTTTGTTGTTGATGATTATGTTGCTTTTGATTAGACTTCAGATATCCTAGCCCAGATTTATCTTCTGTGGATTGTGAGTGTGGACAAATGGGTTCTGAAATACCTTGATGTTGCTCACCAAGTGGTCCTTTTCCTTCATATCCCATCTTTTGCATGATTTCATATCCTTTGCCATATTGCTTTATGGGAATATTGACTTCTGTTGCTCTTGCTATAGTTTTATCTTCATCTTTGTATAACCAACCAAGAATGTCTTTGTCTTCATTTTCCTCTTCAAGAGTTCCAACACTAACAAAGGTTCCTTTAAACATATGTTTTGATTTTCCTAATGCCTTTGATTGAATATCTATAGGTTTCCCATATGACTTAGGGGAAAGTGGAAAATTTTGCAAAGAATACTTTCCCATTCCTTCATCATTTAACTTGAGCTTTTCTTCAAAAGTTTCCCATAACTTTGCTTGAATTTCCTTAGTAGGATATACTGATTCTCTGTTATGTGGAACTCTTGTATCTTGTGTTGGCTTCAAATTATTGCAATATTGAATGGAATCTGCAATTAAAGTGATTTCTTTTCCTTCATGAGGAAATTTTACACATTGATGATATGTAGAAGGAACTGCTTGCATCTTGTGAATCCATGGTCTTGCTAGAAGAATATTGTAGGAGAGGTTCAAATCTAGAACTTGACACAATGTATCCTTTTCCACAAGTCCTATTTTTATTGGTAGCACAACAATCCCTCTAGAAGAACGTTCTGCTTCATCATTAGCCTTGATGGTTATTTTCTTTTTCAGGTCTACTGCATTCTCTGAATATCCCAAAGCTTTTATCAAACTTAATGCACAAATGTTTAATCCAGCTCCTCCATCTATGAACACACATTTGACACGAGTTTTATTTATGGAGACTTCAACATGTAAGGGAGCACTATGAGAATGTTGCAAGTATGCGTCATCATTTTCAGAAAATGATAAGCAATGAGGAGCTATGAGGTGTCCTACCATATTTTGGAACTGATGTATATCCAAATCTTTTGAAATTGTTGTCTCTACTAAAGCTTTCTCCAAAATGTCCTTATGCATAGGTGAAATCTTGAGAAGTTCCAGAATTGATATTTGAGCGGGTATTCATTGTAATTGCTCTACTAAATTGTATTGTTGTGGATTGGGTGTTGGATCTTTTGTTACACCTAGAAAGGTAACCTTTTCTTTTCTTCTCGTGATAACATTGATTGGTTCTAAAGATGAATTTTCGTTAACAATAATCACATTCACTACATCATCATATGTATAAGTGTAATTCACCTTGGTTTTTCCTTTGTCATCTTTTAATTGGGACGACTCACCTTTGTCATAATTTGGGAGTGGAGTCTTGAAAGCCAAGTATGATTCGTTCATTTTATGGCTATCCACTGTAATGGTTCCATTATCAATTAGATCTTGAATAAGGTGTTTCAATATTTGACAATCATTTGTTAGGTGTCCTTTATTCTGATGATAGTTGCAAAAATGATTGTCATTCCACCAATTGGGCTTGACTGGTGGTTCATAATTTATTGTTTCTGGCAAAACAATCAATTTATTAGCAAGTAAAGTTTTTAGAGCTGATTCTAAAGATTCTCCAATGTTTGTGAATTTTCTTCGAGGATTGGAGAAAAAGGACTTAGCTTTGTTGTTTTCCGGATTGTTGTTGCTTGGGTTTTGAATTGATAGATTGAAAATTGGTTGTTGTTTTGTATTACTATTATCGTCATTCACTTCATTGTTGGCATTCCTATTCTTTGACCAGAACTTGGGTTTGTCATTGCTGATGTTGTTGTTGTTGTTGTATGAATTATAGTAAGTTTTAGTTCTCCTTTCTTTACCATTGCGTTCTCTATTTTTAGTCCATTCTTGATCATTTTGGCAAAAGAGGGAGGACATTGCATCTTTAGTCGATAACTCATTTCACTGATAAATTATCAATGATTATGTCCATTTTTTCTTGATCAGGTACATCTTGGGGATACCTATTAAACATGCATTTTCATCATTGTAAGAAAATCATAAAGGATTCACCATTCTTTTGTTTAACATTACAAAGATCTAGTATTGTTATTTCATTCCTTATATTGTAGGAATATTGTGAAATAAACGTATTCACAAGTTCTTCAAAGGATTTGATTCTGGATGGTAATCTTGAAAACCACTCCATTGATTGTCCATTTAAACTCCTAGGAAAAAGACGCATAAGGTAAGTTTCATCGTGAGCAAATTCCATGCTCATAGTACAAAATTCCCTAATGTGATCTTGAGGATCAGATCTTCCATTGTATTTGTCATATTTAGGAATCTCGTAATGTTGCGGAAATGGTATCATATTCAGATTTTTATCAAAAGGATATGGGCATATATCTTCTAATGAATATTTCTTGGAGCTTGTCCCATTTTGCATGTCTTGTATTTGTTGCCGAAGAGTTTGTATTTGTTGAGTAAGGTTTGATAAGGGATTATCTACATACTTTCTTCTTGTAAATATTTGTGAGTCTTTTTGTGACTACGCTCTTTTCTTTTATCATCCCTTTCTTTCCTTATTTCTCTATTACTTTCTTTGTTTATGTCCTCATTATTTGGATCATCTGTGTTTTGGGTGTTACTTGTCTCTGCATCTTGTTTCAAGCTTTCCATGTTAAAGTCTTGTGTTAGTTTAGCTCCAGATTTTGCCAACATCAAGAGATATTTTTCTTTTTGTTTTGCCAACAATTTTTCCATTAGCCTATCAAATTTGAAATCTTGCTCAAGGTCTCTAATGGTGCTATTGATTGTTTCTTTGTCAACAACGGTAAATCCAAAAGTGTGGAATACATGAGTATCTTCTTCCTCCATTTGTTGTTGTTTTCTAAGTTGCTCGTGTTGGGCTCTAGTCCAAACTGGCATGTGATTATTTCAATGTTGTTGAAATTCCCAAAGGACAAAGTCAATAGGTGATTATTGGTTTAGGAAGATATTCTTTGTTGATCTTACCACTATTGTTTGTTCGTTGGGATAAAGCATCTCTTTGTTGGAAGGCACATCTTTGTAGAGTTTCACTGTCAAATTCTGTACCACAGCCACATAAGTAGTGACGAAAATGGTGTAAGAATGTCCTATGTTTCAATAAGATCTTGCGATTGATATACAAGAATCTTATCCTTTTATGAGTAACTTTATAACTAGGTTTTCTTTTCTTAAGGTGATACTTAAAAGTCATATAAGCATTTGACAATTCACAAGTTTGTTTGATTCCAAAGTTGGTGCAATTTTGGTTTTGATATAACCTAGGTTCAAAATAGGAAAGCTATATCCAAGATTAAGAACCTAGTATAGATTTGATCAAGCTTCGTGATAGAGGATTTGATTATCCTGATGAGAAACTTGACATAGATTTTTATTTTTGCACTTAAGATAGTTGAATCGATAGCTTGTTAAATGTTGATGTTTATAGAACCTTTTGAGTGTAACTTGTTGGATTAGTAACCTAGTTGTTTGAGCTAGTTTGAAAAGTATGTGATGGTTTAGAGACAAACCTACTTCAAGAGACAAACCTACTTCAAGAATTATTTTGATATTGATGTTTTGACACTTTGATTTTGGTCTGGTGTTTCAAGTGTTGAAAAGCTTTTGTATTACCCTTTTGATCAAACTTTTTCAGAAATTTGTTGAATTTTTGCTCCCTTGTAGATGATAATTTTCTTCAATTTTTGACCATTGGAACATGTTACAGACATAGAAGACACAACATTTAATAAACAAAATGCACAAGCAAGTACAATCCCTTTGGCAGGCTGAGACAATAGTTGTTGAATCTCACATGGAGTTTCCCCCGAGGCTATTCAAAGTGGATATTTAGATGCTTGACCCTACTGGCTCCACCCTTGACACTCACTTCTTTAGGGCAGCCAAGCACCAGTTTCCATGAAATCTCCCCATGGCAAACTTTATATCTCTACTAGGAACCGTATGTATGTGAGCCGCTTCAGAGGTTCGACCTCCTGTGCCAACAACTAGAAGGATTTTGGCAACTAGTACAAGTGGTTTTTAGTAAAGGCTTCGAGTCATGTGGCCATACATGTGGCACTTTCAGCTCTGTAAATACAGAAGGTTCCCAACCTATAGAGGTTACGCTCCATAGGGGTTATGGGGAACATAATGTTGGTATGAACTTATCAGCACATGTTGTTCGGGACTTTCATCATAAACACGATTTATTTATAATGGATTGGAAGGACTATGTATTAGCCCATTTCCACTTTAGGTCGTTCGCCTCTCACTGGCCCCCTCAAGGCAGCTCGGGAAGGCAGGCCCTCTAAAAGGATTTAATTGCTTGAAAGTAAAAAAAGTGTAAAAGAGTGGGTTTGACTTGTTGGTCACCCAATTAAGGGGAGAGCATATACCTACCACTTTCGAGACACGTAATACAAGTGTTCTTTTTATCCTTTTCAAAGCAATTATTGGCTAAGTCCTATTTGGAGATGTTGCTCCAACAAGCATGGTGTTCATTTTAGCCCTTTTAAAAGTCTATGTGCAACTATTTTAGAGAAAATACCAAAAATGCAAGTTGCATGTTGTCAATTCATCCTCTTAGTTAGACTAGGTGAACAAGATATGATATATTACTTCCCAAATGAAGACTTTTAATTAGCTAGATGATAAAATTTGCCTTAAATGCCATCCTGCACACGCATGTTAGTAATCTGAAAAATCTGATTTCTTGGACATTCGAACTTGGAAGAAAATTTTGTCAGTTTTATAAACAGAAGCGCAAACCTAACATATGCGCTATCTTTTTATTCAAAAGCGCTAAACTGCAGATCAAAATCTCTAACTTAGACTACAAAAGCACTGCTTTGTGGATACAAAAGCATGACTTCTTTGACAAATGTGCAGAATTTAAGACAAAAGCGCGAACCTGTGATATGAATGCATAGAATTTAAGACAAAAGCGCTAACCTATATGACATATGCACTAACCTATGATGAAAATATGTAGTTTTTCAGACAAAAGCACTAACCTACATGACATATGAGCTAACCTATGATGCAAATGTGCTAACCTGTCGAACAAAAGTGCTGTCAGAATTCACACATGCATGAATCTGCATTAACAATGCGTTGATTTAACTTTTTGCGATATTTTTAAAGGTATATGTGAGGTCCAGCCCCACGATGGGCACCAAAAAGTGTGAGCTTGAATTTCATCCTTAGAATGATACCTGTAATAAGTTAGTTTCATAAAATACAATGGAAATGCATACAGGAAATCCAAAATCGACCAATGAAACTACATGAAATACATACTAAAATAAAACATTATTTTACCTTCATTGATTATGTCTCATTGTGTCCTAACTCCACTGTTCCTAGTTGCAGATGGTGTGCTCTCAGACAATACATTGTTGGCTTCCAAGATGGCATATGAAGAATGGACTGATAACTTGTAGTTAACTGACACTATGATATGCAAATACTACATGATTATGCTAAAATGATTATGCTAAATGATATTATATGATAATTGCTATTTGCTTCAAAACTAAAACTCATGGATGCATATGATTAGCTTGCAAAATGCACTTGAAGTCTAACTTGGAGATTCTTGAAGATTAACTCTTTCAATTGAAGCTCTTGATTTTATAGACTTTGAGAGGATGAGATGATGTGGCTTAGATCAACGATCCTGATCAGATGTGTAGATTTGGATGGCTGTGAGCAAAGGTGAAGGTTGAGAGAAAGGGGGAAGGAGAAGACAAGTGTCACTCATCTCACCTTGACTGGGTTGCTGACTGAGGGAATCTAGGGATGGTTGGAGGATATTTAGGCATGAGAGGACAAGTGGACTCAAGTCCTTCCTAAGATGTAGGGGGGTTGGAGAGAATATAGGAAATGGTTATGAAATATGTGTACGTACACAATTTTCATTAAGTTTGGAGGTTGAAGATAAATGATGAATTAATATTTAAGAAATATTAATTTCCTTAGCCACATGTTTGATGAGTTGGCAAAGGGAAGATGAAGTGGAGATGGAGGGTAAGTTGGAAAAGGGATTAAATAATTTAAAAATTATTTAATATTTGAGACTATAGGATAGGAGAATAACTATTAAATATTAGATATTTAATTGTTTGGAGGAGATAATTAAATATTAGATATTTAATTAACTTGTTTAGAGGAATAATTAAATATTAGATATTTAATTAATTAGAAGAATAGGATAATTAAATATTAGATATTTAATTATTTAGAGGAATAAAATAGATGAATTAATTAATAAAATATTAATTAATAGAAAGACATGAAAATGAATTAAATAAATTAATCTTTTCAAATTAACTATTTAATAGAAGAATAATTATTAAATAAATATAAAATATTTATTTAATTGCTCATAGCCAATTTTTATGTGTATACAACAATAATCCTGAATTTTTCTTTGTACTCACTTGCAGTAGTTAGATCATCTCTTAGAGTAGTTATCTTTCTTTCAAGTTCTTGTTCATTGTTCTGAGAGAGTGCCAAATTAGTTCTCAATAGATTATTCTCATGAGTCAATCTACCACATTCATCAAATTTGTTCTTTAGAGATATAACAAGATTATCTTCCTTCTTCTTTCTGTTCTCAATATCTTTTGATAACCTCATAGTCAGATCTTTCATTTCATTCTTCATGAGCATGTTTGCTTGACTTAGTTTCTGACATTGTTCCTTAAGTGCATTCTTCTCCTCATCATCCGGGTTTTGCAAAAGTTCTTTTCTCTTGGTTTGAGCTAATGATAACCTTTCTTGCAGTATAAGAATGAACTCATTTGTAAAATTCAATTCTTCTTGCAATTTCAAGTTCTTCATCCTTTCAACATCATAATCCTCAAGAGCCATCTCAAGTTGCTTCTCCATAGCCATGTTCAAAGATTCTGATTTCAGGATCTTCCTCAAGCTGTTAAACTTCTTCCAAGGTACACGGATCTGATACCAATTGTTGGGATCCAAGAACACTGAGAGGGGGGGGGGGGGGGTGAATCAGTGTTCTGTCGGTTAAACTAGATTTTATCCTTTTATACCATACACATATAAACCGGTAAACAAATAAACATATAACTTGAAGCAAATAAACCATCCACATAAATGAATACCATAACACACAAAATTTGTTTAAACCATGGTGGGATTTGTGACCCACAATATCAGTTCACTAGCCATATGAAAGGATATTACATATAGGGTAAGTGCACAAAGATGGTGGTCAAAAAGGGGGGTATAAGTAGACACTTTTTTTTTTTTTTTTTCTGAAATCAGGTGAACCTGAACTTGGAGGCAAAATTTGAAAGTCATCCACTCAAGATATGAATATAATCAAAGAACAAATATTGTAGTACTCTGAATCTAATTTCCAAACTACTCAACTTTTTCAAAATTGGATAAGATTAAGGGGGTCAAATCCTTCGTGCATGAAAAACTGACCCTGATTTTTTCTGAAAAACATAACATACTATCTGACGTGCGCATCAAAAAAGTCATAGTTAGATTTAGTATTTTGACAAATCCTTTTTCAGAAAGAAAGTTAAGAGTGAGCACTAGAAGATGTTTATTTTTTTGTAATTTTTTGTTGAGTATTTGTTTTTTTATGATTTTTCCAATCGAGCACATCCTGAAAATTAGGTACCTGTTCGTGCGCGAAGCATAAGTTGCACTAAACAAATCAAAAATACAATTTTGTTTTTTAAATTGTAAAGAATCAAGTGCACTACAATAATATATATATTTTTAAAAATTTGGATAAGTATATCAAAATTTATTCAAAAAATGGTGCACCTATGTCTGTGAGAACTATGGAGATACTAGTAAAAAAAAATCAATAATAGTATGTTGTTGTTGTTCAAATTGAAAAAAAATTATATGGTTACAAAGCTCAGAAGATGGGTGAAAATATGGTGGAAATTTTAGAAATACTCACTTTATGAAGTGTAAACCTGATGATGACAAAGTTGATAAAATAAAACACGTCAAAAATGAGAGAAATGGAGGGAAATCAAACTTCCAATCCGTAGCTTTGTCATCTAGGCCTATTTCCAAACCTAAATAGTCAAAAGCGCGTACGAGATACTTATGGTTTAAAAAGTGCGTACGGGGTACTTATAGTGTAAGTAGTGCGTACGCGCTTGTTTCCCTATAAATAGCGCGTACGCGCTATTGTATAATATGATATTCTGTGTATAATATGTGTATATACATATAATATATGTAATATATAATATGTGTATATACATATAATATATGTAATATATAATATGTGTATAATATGACATTGTATATATAATATGTTTATATACATATAATATATTAAACATATATATACACATGTAAGTGTATCGTCTCTCCCTCTCAAATGCATATAAGGTCTCTCTCTCTCTCTCTCTCTCTCTCTCTCTCTCTCTCCTTCTCCCTTCCTCCATACCCCATCCCTCTTTCTCTTCTTCTCTCCCTCCACACCCCACTGCAACTGTGTCTGCACTTCTATAGAAGTAAGTGAATTTATTTCTTGTCTGCAACTTCCTCTTTTATTTTTATCATGTATCCTCTCCTAAAAAAATTGACTGATGGATTTTTGTGTGTGTATTGAATATGAGGAATAGGGTTTTAAATTGAACCACAGGTGTATTACCATGACAAACAAGGAAACCTGTAGCAATATTCTTCCCGAATGTGTTTTTAATGAGCAGAGCAGATGTGGAAAATAGTGTCAACAAAGAAACATGATGAGTCAGAGTACCTGCAATATGTTTTTCAGAAGAAAACAATAGGTAGGAAGAGAAAGAGGGAGAGTAACATAGATGATGTCCTGTAGAATGATAGTGGTGGGTATGCGAGAGTTCCCATGTTGTTACACAACACCTGTCGCCTAAAGAAATTAAAGTTTGTTGTATCCATGGTAGTGGTAGTATATGATGATCATCACTTGTCAAACAGCTTGGAACGGTACATACCCATGAAAGAAATCAAGTGTGTGATTCCTATAGTCACAATCGAGATCAGTCTTATAACCTTGCAAATTTAATAGCATCATATGTTTTAGAACTTAGGTAGTACTCTTAGGGTTAGGTCAAGCTCTTACACTTGCTTTTTAGTGAAGCCTCATTGTTTGTTCACTTGGAGTCTCATTGTATGATGTTCTATTCATAACTTTAAATTTAATATGTCATTTTATTAGCCCACCATATGACCCCTTAGGTGTCATTAGAGGTCATATTGTTTCTTAAGAGGTCATATGGTATCTTGTGACCCCTTAAGACCCCTCCTCTTTCCCTCCCCCCTACTCCCCCCCCTCTCTCTCTCTCTCTCTCTCTCTCTCTCTCTCTCTCCCTCTCCCTCCCTCTACCTCTCTCCCTCTCTCTACCTTCCCTCCTCTCTCTCTCTCTCTCTCTCTACCTCAATCCCTCTCCCTTCGTCCATACCCCTTCTTCTCTCCCACCCCCTCTTCTCTCACTCTCTCTCTCTCTCTCTCTCCCTCCTACCTCTCTCCCTCTCTCTACCTTCCCTCCCCCCTCTTCTCTCCCTCTCTCTCTACCTCCCTCTACCTCTCCCTTCCCCCCTCTTCTCTCCCTCTCTCCCTCTCTCTCCCTCTCCTCTCCCTCCCTCTCCCTCTCCCCTCTTCTCTCCCTCTCCCTCCCTCTCTCCCTCCCTCTCCCTCTCCCTCCTTCCCTCTCTCCCTCTCCCTTCCTCCATACCCCTTCTCTCCCTCTCTCTCTCTCTAACCTCTCTCCCTTCCCCCCTTTTCTCTCCCTCTCCTCTCTCTCTCTCCCTCCCTCTCTCTCTCTCCTCTCTCTCCCTCTCTCTCTCTCTCTCTCCCTTCCTCTACCTCTCTCTCCCCCCTTCCTCTACCTCTCTCTCCCCCTCCCTCTACCTCTCTTCCTTCCCCCCCTCTTCTCTCCCTCTCCTCTCTCTCTCCCTCTCTCTCTCTCCCTCTCTCCTTCCCCCCTCTTCTCTCCCTCTCTCCCTCTCTCTCCCTCTCCTTTCCTCCATACCCCTTCTTCTCTCCCACCCCCCTCTTCCCTCTCTCTCTCTCTCTCTCTCTCTCTCTCTCTCTCTCCCTCCCTCTCCCTCTCTCCCTCTCTCTCCCTCTCCCTTCCTCCATACCCCTTCTTCTCTCCCACCTCCCCTCTTCTCTCTCTCTCTCTCTCTCTCTCTCTCTCTCTCTCTCTCTCTCTCCCTCTCCCTCCCCCTCCTTCCCTCTCTCCCTCTCTCCCTCTCCTCTCTCTACCTCCCCCCCCTCTTCTCTCCCTCTCTCCCTCTCCCTTCCTCCATACCCCTTCTTCTCTCCCACCCCCTCTTCTCTCTCTCTCTCTCTCTCTCTCTCTCTCTCTCTCTCTCTCTCTCTCTCCCTCCCTATCCCTTCCTCCATAACCCTTCTCTCCCACCCCCTCTTCTCTCTCTCTCTCTCTCTCTCTCTCTCTCTCTCTTCCTCCATACCCCTTCTTCTCTCCCACCCCCCTCTTCTCTCACTCTCTCCTTCCCTCTACCTCTCTCCCTATCTCTCCCTCTCCTCTACCTCCCTCTCCCTCCCCCCTCTACCTCTCTCCCTCTCTCTCTCTCTCTACTCTCCCTCCCTCCTCTATCTCTCTCTCTCTCTCTCCCCTCCCTCTACCTCTCGCCCTCTCTCTCCCTTCCCCCCTCTTCTCTCCCTCTCTCCCTTTCTCCCTTCCCCCCCTCTTCTCCCCCTCTCTCCCTCTCCCTCCTTCCCTCCTTCCCTCTCTCCCTCTCCCTCTCTCCCTCTCCTCTCTCTCCCTTCCCCCCTCTTCTCTCCCTCTCTCCCTCTCTCTCCCTCTCCCTCCCTCTCCCTTCCTCCATACCCCTTCTTCTCTCCCACCCCCCTCTTCTCTCTCTCTCTCTCTCTCTCTCTCTCTCTCTCTCTCTCTCTCCCTCTCCCTCCTTCCCTCTCTCCCTCTCTATCTCTCACCCTCTCTCTCCCTTCCCCCCTCTTCTCTCCCTCTCTCCATTTCTCCCTTCCCCCCCTCTTCTCCCCCTCTCTCCCTCTCTCTCCCTCTCCCTCCTTCCCTCCTTCCCTCTCTCCCTCTCCCTCTCCTCTCTCTCCCTTCCCCCTCTTCTCTCCCTCTCTCCCTCTCTCCTGCTCCCTTCCTCCATACCCCTTCTTCTCTCTGACCCCCCCTCTTCTCTCTTTCTCTCTCTCTATCTCTCTCCCTCCCTCTACCTCTCTCACAAGCACGTACGAGGTACTGAAACTATTAGTTCCCTGCCCTGCCATAACTTTTTTAAGGCTTAGTAGCATGTACACGGTACTTATTACTCATAAGCGCATACGGGGTACTATTCCCATTATTCGTTACCCTGTGATAACATTTTTAGGCTTAGTAGCATGTACGTGCTACTTATCAGCCCAGAATGGGAAAAAAAATATCGTTGGGCTTGTCAACATTTTATGGTCTAATAGCACGTACACGGTTATTAATGTAGCGCGTATGTGGTTTATAGACATAGTTTTAGTTGCCCAAGAGCCTCAATGACCTCAAAAGAATTTTTTGAGGTCGTTGAAGGCCCCACTAGAACTGTGTCTGTACTTCTATCACTGTTGTATACATAAAAGTAAGTGAATTTTTTGTTTTTGCATGATTTCAAATGATTGAATTGTTGTTTTTATTAGTCCTTTGTTTTTGCATGGTTTCAAATGATTGAATTGTGATTGTTTAATAGTTTGATTCCAAAAAATAGTGATAAGATGCATATTTATGGTTCTTTATTTATTTTTGAACTTTTCTTTACATATATATGTAATATGATTCTATTTAGGTCAACCGATATCAACCATGGGAAATAACAAGCGAGGAACAATGAGAGGCTCAAAAGGAAAGACAAAGGCAACGTATGAAGAAATTGCATGACATGAGAACAATGGCAAAAGAAGGTATGTCATCCTCAATATCTCAATTCAATTTACCAAACAAATATAATGCACCTAATGCAATTGAAGAAGAAACATTTGATAATTTACCATTTGAACCTAATGCAATTTAATATGATACCACATTGAATAATCAATTAAATAATGAACATATTACACCTTCTCTACTTGATGAATTGAATGTACATAATGCACTGATGTTAACACCTCCTAGAATCATTCATAGGAAACCAAAGTATCTAATTGACATTGATGAGAATATATTGAAGTCAATGCCCAATAAAATGAATGAACGAACTTGTAGGAGAATGGTTAAAAGAAAATGGCAAAACTATTTTAAAAACTTAAATCAAACCGCAAGATGTCAATTAATTGTTCAAATGATTAAAAATTTGAATTTTAGAGAGACAATGAAAATTCTAGGCCTAAGATCATCTGAAAGTAACAGTGAAAGAACTATTGTCAGAAATCTATTTGATGCATATCAAACTATTGGTTCAAAATCATGTAGTAAAGATTCTAATGCTACTCAACGTGTAAATACATCAACCATAATGAGCAAGAAAATTAAAAAAAGATCATTTGATAAGCAAAACAAGTAAGTCATTAAATGTTAGTAGAACAACATTAAGTAAAGCATTAAAGAGGCGAGAACAAATAGAGGAACCTAACAATAATTCTCTTTGGGCATTCTCGGGTAGACTACCACGCAAAGACAAGGTTGTTGTAGATGCACTAAAAACATTAATTGAAAATTTTTGGCATGACAACACAAGAGTATCGCCCAACCAAAGAGATGTTGTTAGAAGATGAATTGGGTCTAAAAATCATGAGCCACATGCAAAACACTATTTGGATATGACTCAAACTAAATTTTATGAAAGATTCCTTCAAAAGTTTCCTCAAATAAAAATTTCTCAAAGATTTTTTGAAATGGCAAAACCTTTTTATATTAAGATTAATCATGTACGCACCATGTGTTGTTGTAGGATGCATATTGAATTTTCCATGCATTATGATATTTTTCGTCATATTTGTTCTACTTTGCACACTAACGATGTTTTGCAGGAATGTAATATACAAGCACCTCCTAAGTCGACAAGAGAATTTATTTCAAGTGTGCTATGTAATAGACATGATGGTTGCATTTATTATAAGATGCCTTGTTTGGAAGGTTCTTGTGCTATATGTGGTGGTTTGCAACATTTACCAAGATGCATACATTTGGAGAGCACACATGAAATTGGTACAAAACTAGTTTCTTTCAGAAAATACAAGATAGTCACATATGGAGTTAAAGATGGAAAATATTTGAAGAGATGTGAGCTAGTGAAAAATGATATATGTGTAGCTCAATTTATGAAAATGTTTCAAGAGAAACTAGTTTATGAGTACATAATGCATACACATAGAGCTCAATGGTTAGATGAGCAATTCAAGTTATGTAAGGACACATTTCCTCTTGGCACCATTGTCTCTATCATTGATTTTGCTAAAAGTTATACACTACAACCTCAAAATGAAGTGCAATCCATGTATTATCACTCTACACAAGTTTCTATTTTTGTACACATAGCATTCATACATGCAGATGATAGCACAGAGGAGGATAGAAAGGTTGTAAGAGAGTATCACTTCTACATAAGTGATGATCGTACTCATTCAACAGAGTTTGTACAAGGATGCTTTAAAGTTTTCTATGATAGTTTAAGGGAAAGGAACATACGATACAACTGACACTTAATATGGTCAGATAATTGCATCGCACAATTCAAGAATGCAAGGATGTTTTATTGGTTGACAAGGATGCATGTGACAAGCTCTATACAACATTTTTGGAATTTCATTGAGGCTGGACATGGTAAGGGAGAGCATGATGGTGCAGGAGCATGTGTGAAAAGAGCCCTAGCTAGGGAAGAATTGAAGTACAAAGGTGTTGCTGAGTTGGTAGATGCAGAAACAATTGTGCGATGGTGTAAGTCTACGATGGGTCCAGGTAATCTAGATATGTCATTGGTTCGTAGATATTTTTGGTTGATCACTAAATCTAACATTGAAAACTATCTAGATTGTTGTACAGTTGTAGGATCGAGTGACATGCACTCATTTATGAGTTCAAATTCAAGTTCACTGGTAATTTATACGAGACAGATGGTATTTTTTTTCTCTTCATGCATGTATTGTTTGTGGGAAGAATGTGAATCAGAAGAGTGGGTTGACAAATGGTCTTGTAGATCATTGGTTCCCTTTGATTCATATCAAATTCCCAAAGCACTACAATTGAGCCAGATGGAGACATCAGTGGATTTTGACCATGTATCCGACCTAGTGGATTCAGGTGATTTTTTGAGTTAATTTTTTTGCAAGTATTCTTTTTGGTTCATTTTGTTGTACATCATACTTTATTTTTGGTATTAATTAACACTTTATAAAATGCAGGTCATGTGTATGCAGTTGTTGCAAAAGAGAACAATGAGGAAGGAACAAATTACTATTTGTGTCATTGTGTTGAGCCTAAAAGAAAATTGACAACCACAATCATTGACGGAGAGGGTATTGAGTACCCAATAGGGTCTGTTGTCGTGACAGGAACATGGCTTTGGAGATACCCTATCAAGAATTATGATGTTTGGTTGTTCGAGGACTTTGAAACACACAGACATATTCTTCATTTCTCTAACCTTGTTGTTGCAACAAATATTCATTTGATGAAGTATCGTGGTAGACCTCATAACAAGATTTTATGGAAAGTTCATGAATTTGACCACGAGGCAATACTTGACACAATACGGGTTAGAGCCGATCCTGAAGGCTCACTTGATTGATTCTACGGTTCAGAATAGAATGATTTTGAGAATTTTGTATAAATCATCGACGAATTGTTCTATATTCATTTTTTGTATATATAAATGCCCATGAACTGATTTTTACATGTTTAGGGGCATAATTTTGTATATTTAAGTGGCAATGAGCTGATTTGTACATATGTACATGCCAAATTTTGTATATTAAAATGGCTATGAGCTGAATCACACATATTGTAATGCCAAATTTTGTATAAAAGCCCATGAGATGATTTGTATATTAAAATGGCGATGAGCAGAATCACACATATTGTAATGCCAAATTTTGTATAAAAGCCCATGAGATGATTTGTAAGACAATTTTTTGTATAATCAAATAGCCAAGAGCTCATTTGACCATATTTAGAGGCAAATTTTTGAATAATATGTGACTATTTTGTGTGTCAATGTTTTGTGACTATGTTTTGAGTATATGTGATGTGTCCTTGGTCAATCATGAGCATTCTTGATTCTTGTATAATCATGGATAATTATTTGAGTCATTATTGGGTCATAGGGGTCACAGATTGAGACTAGATACAATTTGAGCAAAAATTGTCATTGTTGTCAAAATAATTGTCAAAAAAGTTGTCAAGCAACTTCTACATTGCGTCGGTAGGGCATGACTCTCAAAGTTTTGGTGCTTTGGGATGCATGACAGGGGCATTCCTAGTGTAAAACTTCCCACCCGAACGCGCTTGCGATGTCAGTTTGTGCATACGACGAACAAAATCAATTCTAGCCAATCTTGCAACTTTTCCTTGCAAGCAACTGACAATTTTTGGAGTAGGCAAAAAAATGCTACTAATTGAAAATGGCTTCGAGTCGTCAAAAACTGAGATAGGCCTTTATGGAGGAGCCTCACACAACCCCATGGGATCAAACATATCGACCGTATGTGTCATGGATGAGACGAAATAGTCTGTCAAATTTGTACAATTTTTTGGACTCAGGGCACTTGAGAGATCGCACCGGTAGGGTATGACTCTCGACGTTCTGGTGCTTTGGGATGCATGAAAGGGGCATGCCTAACATAAACCTTCCCACTCAAATGTGCTCATGACGTTGGTTTGTGCATACGACAAACAAAATCAATTCTAGCCAATCTTGCAACTTTTCCTTGCAAGCAACTGACGGTTTTTGGAGCAGACAAAAATGGCTCCGAGTTGTCAAAAACTAAGATAGGCTATTGTAGAGGAGCCTCACATGACCCCATGAGATCAAACATATTGACTGTATGTGTCGTGGATTGGAAGAAACAATCCGTCAAATTTTGACAATTTTTTGGACTCAAGGCACTTGAGAGATCGCACTGGTAGGGTATGACTCTCGACGTTCTGGTGCTTTGGGATACATGATAGGGGCATTCCTAGTGTAAACCTGCCCATCCAGACACACTCATGATGTTGGTTTGTGCACACGATGAACATAATCAATTCTAGCCAATCTTGCATCTTTTCCTTGCAAGCAACTGACAGTTTTTGGAGCAGGCAAAAAAATGCTACTAATTGAAAATGGCTCCGAGTCATTAAAAACTAAGATAGAACATTGTAGAGGAGCTTCACACGACCCCATGGGATCAAACATATCAACTGTATGTGTCGTGGATTGGAAGAAACAGTCTGTCAAATTTTGACATTTTTTTGGACTCAGGGCACTTGAGAGATCGCACCGGTAGGGTATGACTCTTGACATTCTAGTGCTTTGGGATGCACGACAGGGGAATTCCTAGTGTAAACCTACCCACCTGGCATGCTCGTGATGTCGGTTTGTGCACACGATGAACATAATCAATTCTAGCCAATCTTGTAACTTTTCCTTGCAAGCAACTGACAGTTTTTGGAGCAGGCAAAAAAAATGCTACTAATTGAAAATGGCTTTGAGTCATTGAAAACCAAGATAGGCCATTGTAGAGGAGCCTCACATGACCCCACAGGATCAAACAGATCACCGTATGTGACGTGGATTGGAAGAAACAATCCGTCAAATTTTGACAATTTTTTGGACTCAGGGCACTTGAGAGATCGCACCGGTAGGGTATGACTCTCGACGTTCTGGTACTTTGGGATGCATGACAGGGGCATGCCTAGCATACACCTACCTACACAAATGTTCTCGTGATGTCGGTTTATGCACATGATGAACAAAATCAATTCTAGCCAATCTTGCAACTTTTCCTTGCAAGCAACTGACGGTTTTTGGAGCAGACAAAAAAATGCTACTAATTGAAAATGGCTTCGAGTCTTCAAAAATTGAGATAGAACATTGTAGAGGAGCCTCACATGACCCCATGAGATCAAACAGATCAATCATATGTATAGTGGATTGGAAGAAACAGTCCGTCAAATTTTAACAATTTTTTGGACTCAGGGCACTTGAGAGACCGCATTGGTAGGGTATGACTCTCGACGTTCTAGTGCTTTGGGATGCATGATAGGGGCATGCCTAGCATAAACCTACCCATCCAGACACGCTCACGATGTCGGTTTGTGCACATGACAAACAAAATTTGACCATTGCGAGCATGAGGGTGCTCTCACACCAAACACATTGTTGTTTATATTCATATTGTCGATTTTGTTGTTTATATTCATATTGTTAATTACATATGCAAATATTCATTTAAATTTATAAAAGGGCAGCCACCAAATACAATGAATACACAATAATGAACTGAATACAAGGAGTTTTGTAGGGTTAATTCAAAATTTTAGAAATTTAATCAAATCATATTCCACGATTGCAATGTTTTATATCATATATTTTTGTTGTTTATATTAATATTGTTGATTACATATGCAAATATTCATTTAAATTTATAAAAGGACAACCACAAAATACAAAGAATACAAAATAATGAACTCATTACACATTTATTGGATCAAATATCGATATTTATATATATAAAAAAAGGCATGTCTGCCAAGTCAATACAAGTATTACAAAAATGTGGCATATGCCATGTCCAAATCGATATACAATAAAAATGTAGAATATATCTACATGTATTGGTCATTCTATGACCAAAACTAACACTATATGATCCTAAACTTGTGGTGGATCATCAAAATCAAGCCTCTTCAGTGCAGAACACGGCTCTGTAGATGGCTGCAAAACCACAATTCAAAAGCCAAGTTAGAATTCTTTTGTACAAAATAGTTCACAATTAACAACATAACTATGCTTTTAACTTTAATTCCTTTGCAATTGAAATGTAGATTACCTCATCGGCTGATCCAGGAGCTAATGTTTTCGCTCTCCTCTCCTTGTCACTCTTAGGAGTTTTCTTGAAGACATACTTAAATGGATCCACGTTATGGCCGTACCGCAAAGGAGTCTATTGTAGATTAAATGTACAATTAATACAATGTACTAACATAAATATATCAAAAACACTTAAAAGCTATAATATAGAGAACAATGATGTACCTATGCCTGTGATGCTTCTCCAATGGACTGAGGATAGCTCACCATCGATGTAGAAACTATCGCTATTACCTATACAAAAAATGTACAAAGATTAAATACAATTAATATAATGATAAGTATTGAAGGTTGAAAACAATTAATTTTACATATCAAACAAAAGTGTATCGGATCCTGAGATGCTTCTCCAGTGCAAGGAGGAGGGTTCGCCATTGACGAAATAGGTATGGACATTTCCTATATGAAAAAATTATAAGATAATATATCACAAGTTCACATGTGCATGTGCATATAATCATGAAATCAAGAAAATAAAGTAGAGATACATACCTCCACCCTCTCTTTATCCCTGGGCGAATCAGGTGCATTCAACATATCCACAAAGCTCAAGGCCGTTGTACATGTAAAATAGACAAAAAACACTAATCAATCTGAAAACCCCAACTAATACTTGATTTCAACATTTTCAAACAATTATACAACTAAAAATGTGCTCAATTACCTTCTTCACATGTTTTGGCATCTTCGAGGAATTCTTTTTCTTAGGACGAGCCCTAGACGCAGAGGGGGTACCCTAAAAACACAAAATTAACATGAGATATTAGTATAGATAATAAATTAAACATAATTTTAAAAATCTAAAATGAAATGACTTTCATATTCCATTAAAACAATACATAAAAAGAGTTGTACAAAATATGATACCGTATAGACTTGTAGGCCAAAATTGATCATTGAGAGTGTGATGTCATCAATCTGGGACATTTCGTCCCCTATCAACACCTACAAACCAGATATTGGACCAAGCATTAAAGATAGTTAGTATATCTTGTATTTTTTTGAATTCAAAGTGTACTATTCTATTTTAACAAGTTACAAAATTTATACCTCAGGCATCGAAGTTGTAGCTATGGTAACTGGGGGAGGTGTATGGGATACCTCTGCCGCATCCTGAAATGCATATTATTTGTCTCAATTTAAATCGATGTATAAATGAAAATTCATTTATGTAATTACAAATTTAAAGTGACTGATAAATAAAATGTTATGAATTCAAATCAACACACCTATGTCTGTGGCTCATGGGCAAACACAATGTCCATCAACTCATCTGTCAGCGCGACATCCTCAACCGTGTGAGCCTAACATCTACAACCGCAAATCGTGCACAGATGATATGAGTATCCATCTGCACCGGCTGCATCATCTATCCTCGAGCATATCCCTGAGCAACTAACACACATATGCTCGATGGGCTCTCTGTCACCCTCTAACAACTCATCATCCAATACAATAGGGTGTGCTAATGACGTCCCATACTGGATGATGGCACTAGTCAATGCTGTGGCCACCTGAAGAGTCTGTAGCTCCATCGACTCTTTTAGCTCTAATGGGACAGCCTAATGCACCTTGGGTTTGGGTGCTAGGAGGCGGCGACTCTCTGCGGCTAATCGCCTACGAGCTCCAGGTCTATCTTGGGCAAAGCCACCACCTCTACCATGAAACTCTCTTATGTCAAAATAGTTTGGCCGCACATTGAGCACAAACTTAGAATATATTTTTCTCAAAAAATATAATGGCACCCCATAATTATTACAAGGTGGATCATCAAAAACCATCCACCACCTCTGCCAAAAAAGATTCTTCATCTATGCATTGGTACACCAATGTATGGGAAACCTCTTTGCATTAAGAGGTAATGACTGACCAGTTTTGGGATCAACAAAAAGGGCAAATATTTGTTGTTTAGAAATATTTTTTTTTTACTCCATCGTATGATAGCCCATTGGCATAGAATTGACAACACCTATCCCTAAAGCTTCCCCATTTGGTAATTTATGTGGAAACAGCTATGGCACCACTAGCTAATGTTTCTAGGCTAGTGGTGAGGAATTGATGATGGTCAAGTTCAGAAGTTTTAAATTTTACAATTAGTCTATTGATTTTAGACGTATTTTGTCCTAACTGATTAATTAATTCTTCCTGTGTTTCGGTTGTGCGGTCAAAAGGAGGAATTGCGGGTTGTTCTTGTGTGTTTTCAAGAGGTGCATTTGGTTGTTCTTGTGGGTTTTCAAGAGGTGCATTTGGTTGTTCTTGTTCTAGATTAGAAGAATCTAGTTTTTGAAACAAAAAATGAAAAAACCTAATCAAAATTAATGAAATTAAATTCAAAATGTAAAACAAATTGCATAAAACAAAAAGAAAGACAAAAATAAACAAAAAATAACCTTGATTCATAGCCTAGAGGACAAATCTAGCACCCCGTTCGCGGTTTAGATGAGAAAATGGGGAAAAATGAAGTTAAAAATGCGATTTACGGGTAAATGAGACCCAGTTTTTTTTTAAAACATTTTTTACCAGGAACCGCGTACACGATTTTATTTGGATTATTAGTGCATATGTTCTCATTTTCTTATGAGTAGCACGTATGTGCTCATTTTCCAAGGCATAGCGCGTATGCGCTCATTTTCCTAAAAGCAGCGCGTACACGCTACCTTTTCTAGGCTTGGGAAGAACAAACCTAAGCACATACATGGGAATTTGAAATTTTAAAATTGCGTATGCGTTGCTTGTTTTTCCAAGTTTTTTTTGGGTGGTGTCCACTTTTATGACCACCATCTTTGTGCACACGCCCGGTTATTGGGTAAGATATGAAAACTTGAAGATGGAAGATAATGAAAGAATTGTTGTATTTATGGAAAGAGTAAATGAGATTATTATGGGAATTCAATATTGTGGATGATTTCTAAGTGAAGATGAAATAGTTTCCAAAGTCTTGAGAGCCCTTCCACTGGCTTACAAGATGAAGGCAACTGTAATTAATGAGTTGAGGACAATGGCAAACTCTTCAGTTAATAGAGACATTCTGATTGGGAAACTATCTGCTTTTGAGGTTGAAGAATTTGGATATTCTGGAGCTATAAACTTTGAACCTTATTTTCATGCATCATCATCATCTATTGGAAAAAGTGATTGGAAAGTCTTATATGCAAAAGAATTGGAAGATATGAGGAAAGAAGATGAATAATTTGAGCAACTTGAAGTCTTATTCGCTAGAAGAGTACCTAAAGGTCCGACAAGAAGTAAGTATGAAGGAAAAGAACCTTTTAAATGTTTTGGATGTAATAAGATTGGTCATTTTGCATCTATATGTCCTGAAAGGAATGCAAGATTTGAGGAAAGAGTTAAGAAATCATTTAAGCCTAACCAGAACAAATATAGATTCAAGAAAAGTAAACAATGCTACATAGTGGATGAGGAAGGAGTAAGTAATGACTTTGGAGATGAACTGACAAAAGACTCTGCTAGTGGATCCGGCAATGGAAAGGAATGGGTGTTATATGCTTTAAAGGAAGATGAACCAGAACCGGCTATCATGATTGAAGAAAAGGCCCTGGCAGTAAAAGTTGAAGATAAGGATGAATGGGTAATTGATAGTGGATGCTCACATCATATGACTGGTGATAAGAGAAAAACTTTGTTCCTGCAAGAATACAATGGCGCTCAAGTCAGATTTGAAGATGAAAAAGCATGTATGATCAAAGGTAGAGGTATTATTTCTCTGGATGGTAAGCATAATACTGATAATGTATATTATGAAGAAGGTTTAAAGCATAATCTTTTGAGTGTTGGTCAATTGGTGGACAAGGGTTTCCAACTTCAATTTTGTTGGGACCTATAAAATTCTGAGGGTTTAAGGTTTTTGCTTTTTCGTGAAAACATTTAGAAAAAATTAAACCTTTGTAGCACATTGTTTTAATTCATATTGAACTTGAACCCTTGAACTTTTTTGGTTCAAGGTTCAACCGCTTCTCTTGCGTGTGTCATGGATTTGTAATGTTCTTTAAATAAGAAAGTGTGAATGTGTTAAGTCGGTTTTGAACCGTCTACAATTAGTTCAAGGTTCAAGGTTCAAAATGTCCCTTTCTTTCGCTAAAAGTCTTTGCTTGTTATTTTTACACTTAAGTGGAAGGGTTTGTGCGTTGTCAAGAGGGGCCCCCTTTTAAGTCTAGGCCTAGGCGGGTTCAGATTAATTTTAATTCTGCCTAAGTCTTATGTCTCTTCCTATGTATCTGTTGGGCTTCCTAAAGATCGAGCAGGTTCCTATTGATCTCACGACTGTCGCTATACCTCAACCCAAAAGTGCTCAATGGTTATTTGCCGCAACATGGCGACTAAGGGGTGGGACCCATGAGAAAGGTGCGAAGTGCAGAAAGTCCAAGAAGATAGGAAGTCAGGTTTTCAGACTATCCCGATGACTCGATGGAAAGGGCTAAGGCGAACCTTTTATCCCACATTGGCCGCAGGGAGGAGCATTTTAGTATTTATGTGCAAGGCCGCATATATCCTAAGTGTCAAATCTTATGGTCTTTTGGCAGGTGGCAACTTAGAAGCGGCGGGCTCCCTGTGCGCATCTCAAAGCATCCAAAATTTTGCAGTAAAAAGGGAAATTAAACAACGGGTAGGTTGCAGAATATCAGACAGTGGTCGCTATACCGCAAGATGAAAGTGCTCAATTGTTAACAGCCGCAACTTAGTGAATGATGAGCTGGCAGTCCAGGTGGTGCCGAGGTAAGCACTAAGCAAGTCATGAGGTGTCACGTTGTGACACATAGTTGATGACATGGCAGAACAGATGGTAGATGAATGTCGAGCAGACCATGGTTTCGATGGATCTCAAAGAGGACTCACTGAAGGCATCAGTTTCATCGACATAGAAGGTGTCGATGAAACTAAAGTTTTGATAAGACGTGAGAGTAGTTTTCCAAATGCTCATTTTGATCAACAAAGGGCACATCGAAGCAATTTCAATAGGTTCCATCAAAAAGTGAAGGCATCGATGAAACTGCAGTTTCGATGAGACAAGAAAATGGATAGCCGAAGAGGAAGTTTGGCCGAAAGGATGATGCCAAACAAACCAAAGGAAGTGGTGGGCTCGGTGGTGATGACTAGGTGATCTAGGTGTTTTACATGGTGAACTAGAGGTTGACAAGTGGCAAGCCTGACTGGACAGGTGGAGTCTAGGTAGATCCCATAGCGAATCCAAAGATGCCACTTGGTGACACTGTGGCATAGGTGAGAGCCATTCATAGAAGGGAAAGTCTGAGCGGATTAAGAGGATATAATAGCTCGGTGAGATGATCCAACAGTTGTTTCCATGTTGCCATGTGAAGGTTCTCATCAAATATCCCATGTGACTTGGCGACAAAGCACGTGTGCTAAAAGGAAAGTGGCCCAGGCGTTGAGGATTGAGTAGCTTGAGGGAAGATCTATGGCTATCGCTATACGGCCATGTGAAGATGCCTGATGGTTATCACCTACAACATAGAGACTGACCAGGAGGTGGTTGAGGTGGCAGTCCAGTTAGGCTTGGGGCGAATCAATCATGCTAGTAGCGGGAGTATAAGAGGAATTAGGGTAGGCCCAAGTCCAGTGGCAAGTCCAAAGTGGTGGGTAAATGGATCTAAAGGCAAATCAGGCTGTGCCACATGTCGGGCTTGCTAGAAGAGAAAGTGATAAAGGGAGTCTCTCAGGCGAGGTAAAGGATGGGTAAGTTAAGGTAGATCAATAATGATCCAAGGCAGATCTACAGCTGTTGCTAAGTCACAACGAAAATATGTGTGATGGCTAATAGCTGCGACTTGGTGAGCAAGCGGTGGGGCCCGATAGAGAAGGAGAGCAGTCCGAAGGAATTAAAGAATGAGTGGGTTGGAAAGGATCCAATGGCGGTTGCTGATCTGCTATGCGAAGATGCACAATGGATATCCATTGCGGATCAATGACAAGGAAGAAACAAAGAGCTTCATTCCGACGATGAACCTAGACGGTGCTGAGGTGGTAGGATAATGGCCTCGAAATGAATTAGAAGATGCCACATGGCAAAAATGCATGGCAGAGATCTGCGCAGCAAAATTCAAAGGTTTAAAATATAATTTCTGATTGGTGAAAAGGCAGAAAACTGACCTACAGAGGGATTGATGACTGAAGGATTATTTTTTGCCCGATATATAAGTGTTATATATCGTTGGAAAGCTCTTGATCTAAGGAATCTGATTTTGCAATTAGGTGTAACCCATGAAAAGTATTTTGGGGTAGTTACCTCAGGATCTCAGATTGAATTTTTTAGTCAGAAAGATTGGATGTTTTGCAGGCCAAGTTGTGTGAAACAGTTAATGCTGAAAGATAGGGTAGTTGCTATTGTCAGAGAATGAAATATGATTTTGTCCTCCCTGCCTTCTTATTTGAGAGTCTTCTCATTTTGTAATGGTTCCAGATTTTTTGTGAGCAAGGCTCCTGAATCTCGGTTTCCAATTTTGAGCTTTTTGCCAAATTTGTAATACAATGTCCCTTTTCAAGTAATAGAGTATCTTCTTGCTGTTATTTTTTTCTGTTGTAGGTCACATATATGTAAGGCATATATATAGTTTATTGGATTGTCTCTAGGCCTTCTCTTCTTTTCAATAAATCCAGTCTTCAAGGGAATTTGGGTTTATCCTCTCATAGTGGGAGTGTAATGGGTGTTCTTAGGTATTCTTCAAGGAAGAGTTTAAATTCTCTGAATAATCATTTTGGATTCAAGATAATGTCTGGATATGTATGATCCTCCATTTGAGTTTAGAATGTATTAATGTCAAGCATTGATACAGGGATATCTTTCTTAATAAACTGGATTTGGAATAGAGGTTTTCATTTTCAGTTTGATGTATGACTCCATACCCTTGGATAAGGTATTGGTCTTGCAAATTCTGGGGATTCTCAGAGATTTTAAAATATCAAGTATCCATTTGCTTTTACATTTGTTGTTTTAGATGTTCCATCTATCTCATGCTCCAATCTTGTTGAGATGTCAATGTAGATCTAACCCATCTACGGTAACCTCTTTGTTGTTGAGCCCTGTGAGATTTATCTATTTTTATTGATGCCATATGTTTGTAACTGGTTGTACTTTGTGCATCAAAGGGTATCCCCCCCTAGGTCTTGTAGAAACTGAAGTGTAGGAGGATCATTAGGATCCTATGCTAATGTTGTCCAAGCCTTGAATCTTTTTCATTGATTGAGATTGGATTTCTCATAGATAGTTTGCAGGTGAACTTGGGTTTCTCTTTTTTGAGAACAACAAAATGTCGATTCTGCTGGGGAGTGAATGAATTGTTGGGAATCTCTGGTTATGAAAGATTTGTTTAATATATAGTTGAGACTACCCCATCCGAGTCACCACAACAAAATTGGTGACTGTGCTGGGGAGTAATCTAAAGATCTCTGGTATAGATTGTTGAATCAGATTGCAAACCCATTAGTCTGGCCAGTATTCATTTGGGGAAGAGTCTTAGAAGTTTATAGGTCTGAAAGTTGTTTTCAAATTTGAAGGTATATATCCTAGAAGGTTCTGTTGCTGAGAAATTTTAAAAAAATCAATATTATGTGACTCTGCTGTGTGAGACCCAGAAATCTGAATGTGTTTCAGAGTGAAGATCAATGGTTAAATTTTATTCCTCTTTAGGGAGGTGGTGACTCTGTAAGAATGAACCTAAGATTTGGAGGATTTCTTCAAATTTTTAGTCAGAAGTAAAGTGAATAGCAACAACAATTATACCTAGGTATTCCTCAATTTTTTTATGAGATAACTTTGTTCCTTACAAGGTGAAGCAAGTCACCAGGAAAAGGAGTATTGGTTCTAAGGTTACATACTTCTTGTTCTTAAAAGTTTCAGTCAGTGATGGGAGAAGTATGTGGTTGTAAAAATTATGACTGCATGTGTTTTGAAAAGAAAGAAAAACAGTAAGATGCATTGTCATTGTTCAATAGATGTTTCAAATTTGATGGATCTAGATGTGGTTCCTAGATCTGAAACTTCTTTGTCAAATTTGAAAGACATTGATAGGGAGATTGAAATATATCTTCAAAAGATCCAAGATAGGTGCATCTTGTTTATAAGAAGGAAAGTAGGAAAGAGGAAGGTAGAATCATCATATATTTTTTATGAAAGATATATTGCTGCATTAAATGAGCTTCCAGTTGATGTTAGACCCCATGAGTCCATTTGGATTGAATTATTTTAAGAGCTTGATGAGCCTCACTCAGTTAGTTGGTCTTCAAATTTGAGGAAAGAAAGTGTTGCCAGTATTAAAGAATGGATAGATGAGATAGAAATGACCAGATCTGAAAATACATAGTTTTGAGTATAGTGATGGAGATGAATCCGTGAGTGGATATACCTCTTATGATGCTGAAGGTGACTCTTATTCTCAACATGAAAGTGCAGATGTGTATTCAGAGCAAGAAGAAAATTGTGAAAGTATAAGTTATTGTTCAAATAATCTTGAGTGTGTTGAGGTTTCAAATTTGAATAATATAGATCACCTTGTTGACAATATCAATCCACAAAGTGTTTGGAACCAGGGTTATGAAACCATGTTGCAACATATAGCAACATTTTATGATCAGCCTGATAAAGGTCATGATGCAGATGCAAGTTACTATAATGACAAAATAAATGTGCATGAAGCCATGAGCATTATAGATTTAATGCATGCATCAGATTGGGACAACGTTTACAACACACAAGATGAAGCCAAGGAAAACAAAAATGAAGGAGAAGGTTCACTAACTAGTGAACAAATCTCAGAACTCTTAGCTGCTGATCTTAAGAGGTATACATCCAAAAATGTCTCCAACCTCTTGTTGGAATTTTGATGATGCTGTGATTGTCATTGATGGACACACACTTGTTTTGAGATCACTTTCTTTATGTATGAGTTATGCTCAACCGGTATTTGTTCCAATAGGTATTATGTATTATAGTCTTTAGACTATTGGTGTTTTGTAGAAGATGTTTACCATTCACAAACTTACTGAAGACCCAAAGTGGTATGAAGACCTCAAGCAGTTCAAGGATCTCAAGCGGTACGAAGGAACAAAGTGGTAGTTAACATTTTTCCAGTCTTCATTTTTGACAACTGGCAATCAGTAAAATGTATGAACTGGTATTACTCTATGATGAGTTACCAACCGGTATTTCTGTGATGAGTTATCATCCACTGACACTTTGGCGGTGATTTTGTGCTATGTTACCAAATGTGTCTAGATGCACTAAACCTAGGAACTTGTAATGTAATCCTATTGGACCGACATGAAATCAAACTCCTTTATAAGGACATCATGTCTAGGGTTTTTAGTTGTTGATGAGGTTTTGTATGTTTGATCACAGAAGAGAAGATTAGGTCTGTGTGAAGAGTAGGAGTGTGGAGATATTGAAGACTGAAGTAATGCTGAAATGCATCAACAATGAGCTATCATGGATCTAACCAAGCATACTGTGCTAGTATCTAGATCACTCACTTGTTGATTACTCACATCTTCGACAAGTATGAAACCCTTAATCGGGTAGGCATAGCAAAGCCTTTGTAAATCCTCTAACAAGGTGGTTCACAACTGTGAATCTAAAATCCTCTCACAAGGTAGTTTTTAACCGGACTTATGTCCTAATAGAGATCTAGATTCCTAACAGGATCTGTTCTGGTGAAGAACACTATATGACCTTAACCAGTCTAGTTTCTATTCTGCAGATAGTTACTTATGAGTTTCTACTCACCGTGGTTTTTCCCATTTGGGTTTCCACATCAAAAATTCTTGTGTTATGGTGATTGTGCTCTTGTGGGTGAATTCTTTGTTTTCTATTTGGTTTGCATTTATCTTAACGAGTTTATTTATAAATCTGTCATACTAGTTATCTGCTAAACTATTTAAGTGTTTGAGTTCAGTGTTTTTTGGTATACTAATTCACCCCCCCTCTTAGTATTCATCAATTGGTATCAGAGCCAACCTTTCTATAAGTCTAACCACTTGGAAGGAGATATGGGGGAATACACTATGAGGGAACTTACTCATTGTCTCACTTAGACTGAGAAAGCCTATGGTGAACTTAAAGTCAAGTATAAAGCCTCTCTGGCAAAAAGAAGAGTGCATACCTTTCTATAAGTCTAACCACTTGGAAGGAGATATGGGGGAATACACTATGAGGGAACTTACTCATCGTCTCACTTAGACTGAGAAAGCCTATGGTGAACTTAAAGTCAATTATAAAGCATGCTGAGAAACTAATGGAGCTTACTGAAAATAGTTCATCTGATGAAGCAAACATGGCCCCTAGTTGAATAAGTTGAAAAACTGAATGAATCCAATGCCAACCTAAGAAGAGATCTGGAAGGACTAACTATCAGAATGTGTCAAGAGCTTGAGAACTGAAGGAAAGTTGAAGATCTAGTAAAAGACAAAGATCATGAGATCTCTAAGTTGAAGCAAGAAATCAGTGCCCTTACCGCTCATCTCCAAGAGAGAAAAATGGAAAAAGAAGAAATGCAAGGTGAACTAAACATAGCTATTTCTGAGAATGCAACCTTGAAGGAATCCAATGCTACTATTTCCAAGGAATTCACTAAGTCAAAGGAAATACTTGCCAAATTCAATCAGAGTACTGTTAAGCTAGAGAAAAAGCTTGAATCAACAAAACCGGTAAAGAATACCACTGGACTTGGTTTTTCCAGTTATGAGGAAGGTGAGACCTCTGGAACAAAAGATGTAGCATCAAAGAAGCAACCAACATCAAAGGATAAAGGTAAGAAAAAGTTTAAACCTGTTTTCTTTAATTGTCTCAAGGAAGGACATATTGTTAATGTGTGTAGAAATAAGGCCTATGATAATTTTCCTTATTTTCTAAACAGTAATCCTAGATCCAATAGATTCAATGGAAACTGTTATGCATGCAACAAGTTTGGGCATAGAGAATTTGAATGTAGGTCTATTGTGCACAACATTGGGAGACACCCTCCAAGGACTCAAGGCGTTATCCTGGAACCCACTATGAACCGGAATCCAAACCGGTACAATGCCTATGACCATTAGTTAGGTGGTGGTGGCTATCAAGAGGCAATCGGTTAGAGAGAAACCTGTTTGATTTGTCATGGTGGTGGTCACACTGCTACAACATGCAGAAGGAAGAATGGTAGAATGAACGATGGTTCATGGAGAACACCTGGAATGATATGCTATCATTGCAACAAACTAGGACACCCTGCCTGAACCTGTAGAATGAGAAAGAACCTATCAGATGATATACCATTCACTCCAGAAGGGAAGATTTATGTTGAAACCGTTCAAGAAGGAATGAATAAAACATGGAAAAAGAAACCTGAAGAAGTGTCACAAGATGAATTGGTTTCTGCACCTAGTGTGGAAGTCTCTGAACGGACAAATTGAGCTTTAGAAAAGCTTAGGGGGAGTATATCAATGAAATATTTGAACCCCTGGTTTATATCAGTAAACACATTAACCGATATACATTACCTATCAATCGACAGAAGATTGTGAAGTGGTAAAAGGAAAATTAGGGTTTGTACCCTAGCGGTGGAGCATTTATTACAGTAGGTGAAGAATTTGTTTAAAAGGAATTTTCAAAGTCATTTTCACTTATCAGTTTTCGAGCGAAGAATTTTTTTCAAGTGCAGAGCGATAAAGTGCTATTTGACTTGCAATTCAGAGAGAATTCAAATCTTGTAGGAGAATCCAGAGATATTTTCAACCTATCGGTGAAGAACACTAAGCGGTAACTGTGCAGCCAAAGTGGTGTGTTGTGAGCTACATTGATAAACCCTAAATTTTGAATTTGCAAAGGTATTTCTTGAAATTCTTGTTAATCATGGCTTCTGCATCGCACTCCAGCTCTAGTGTACCCATGGACTCAACTGAATTTATTCAAAGGAAAATGAAATACAATGCCTTGTCCCAAATACCTGCTAGAGTAATTGTTTAAGAAGATATTTCAGGGTACATTGAATGTAAATTGGAAGACCTAGGATACCTAGCGATTCACTCCTAGCGAGGTCTGTTCTGTGGGGATGACAAGAAAACCAAACCGGAATACAACATCCTAGAAAGGAAGAAACTACATAATGCTGTTTATTTTCTTGAAGAGTTCACGGAAGATCACATCTGCATCATCTTGAGCAGAGTACATGGTGATAAAATGTACCTGGATCGGACACATGAAATAACACCAGAAGCAATTCATGCAGTCACTGGTTTCTGCAACTTTGGTGAGGTGCTAGCCCTTAGGAAAGTCATCAAGACTGAAATGACTAAGCTCATCGGTTCTTTGAGCGACCAACAGGTAATGACTGTCAATCCCATCAAAGATGATTTGGTCAAGTATGCTTGCATGGTGATTGGGTACAGAGTATTTTATGCTAGCAGAATAAACTCTGTCCCTACTGCTGTGGTGAATTCCACCCAAAGAATGATCAAGGAGGATCCCTCATTTGATCTATGCACCTATTTGCACAAGCAACTTCTATTAAACTTGAAGTCCATCATACATGACAGTGCCTTAAGATTCAGATTTGGACAACTTTTGGTAGGTCTATTTTTCTACTTTCAAGGCTATTTCCTGGGAGTCGGTGATATTCAATGGTTTGCTAACCAATCGGTCACCAAAAAAAATTAGGGAAAGTCTCCTAGCGGTGGGGACCGGATATCCTGAAGTCTTGAATAAATAATTTGATGAATTCAAGAGGAAGATGAGCTAGAGGATGAAGATATCTGGAGACATTGTTAAGAAATATGCAGAGGATGTCTGCTTTACCATTAAAGTAGATGAGTGCAAAATGGAAGTGGTAGAGCCTAGAAAGGAAAAAGTAGAACCTATGGGATATGAGGTGATGTATGACATGTTGGATGGGTATGCCTTGTGAGGCCCTACCCTGACCCATCCTAGTTTTTCAATGATTTTCATGTTGGAACTATTATGGATGCTTTATTTTTATGCATTATGGTTATAGAACTTTATATGATCCCACTAAATTGTTAACATTGATATATTGATGCTTCATTTCTATGCTTTGTGGATATAGAATTTTATATGATCCTAGAATAGGGTAACATCGAGACGATGTATGTCATTATTTGATTTGCAGGACTTTAGTATGATAATGGGAATATGTTTGCATATCTTATGAATGGATTAAATTCTGAGGATTATGATGAATTTCTTATGTGAATTGCTTTGATATGTGGCAAATTATATTGTATAATGTCAATTCTATGCAGAGTGATTGAATTGTACTCTTGATTACATGTTTGATATTATATGAGGCTATTGGAAAGTACTAATGTTTAAATTGAGATGCGTAGGAAATTATCCATGTGACCATGGAAATATTATGGAGAATCAAGCCTAGGCCTATGTACGTTCGTAAAACTAGGGGTTGTTTATTTGGAGAGACAACACCCCGTATGTATCGTATTTTATTCGTAAACATAATTGTTTGCATGTGTGTAAATTGTATTCATTAAATTTGTTTAAATCATTCAAGGGACAATTGCCATGTGTGTATTTGTGATGTGGAATTATTTTATAATGTCACTTGACACATATGTTGTATGTTGTGTTGGCAATTGTCATGTCACTTTTTTGAGAGTTTTATTTTGTTTAATTGTTATATGTTGGCATTTCAATAAGGAGATTGAGAAGGTTGTTGGAGATTATTGATATAATTGAAGAAGGATGATTGCTGTCTTAATAATATTATTTTTTCATTGATGTCAAGAAATTGATTTTCTGATTCAGTATGATGTTGCCATATCTTGAGAAGTATGTTTTGATGAGTATTAAGAGGCCAGTAAGTGACATAGAAAGAATGTGATAATGAAGGGGAGAAATAAGTTATTCAATGGGCAACTATTACCGAGTTAGACAATGATGAGATCATTTTGTTTTGATTATTTTGATATCCTACATATGTTGTTGATTATAAGTTTAATATTGTACTATGTCACCGAGCAAAGAATCTAGTCAGTAAACCCTAAGGTACCTAGTTGATAAACTCTAAGGGTATCGATATCGGTTAAAGAAGGCAGAATGTCTACCGAGTGAAGTTTAGTATTAACCGAGTAACAACCGAGTTATAATAGATCACATTGAATGAATAAAAGCATTATTTAATGAAGGATGCTGATGAGTTGGAGATGAATAAATGATTGGTATGATGCACAAGAAGTTTATTAAGGATCTATGCCAATGGAAAGTCAAGAGGAAGATTTACAACATAGATTGAACCGCAATAACCTAGCACAAGTTCGAAGGAAGGAATGCAAGTTCCAAGGTGAGGTAAAACATTTTTTAGATCGAAGGATACATTGAACCTAGTCAAGTTTGAAGATATGATGGCTAAGATTGATCATGGGAAATGTGATCAGGGAGATTAAGTGGTTAGAAATTGTTTATAAATAAGAAACTATTGTTGAACAATGTATGCGGGCAAATGTATGTACAATGATGCTACAGTAATGTTTACCAAGCACAGAAGCTTGAAGATCTGATTGAAGAACAAATTAAGAAGCCCAACAAGCCCAACAAGGGACAAGATAAGTCTTATGACAAGATTGTTTTGAGCACATAGAATCTGCTTTAGCATTTTAGATGTGAAGTTGCAAATATATTTTATTACTATTATTTATTTTGTAAGTGACAGGAAATCTCTTAACCGAGTGGACCTAACAATCTTATTTGTAAATCCTCTAGAAAGGTAACATTCTAAATGAGTGTTTGAAATCCTTTGACAAGGTCACTTCTAACAAAGTGCAAGACTCTAACAAGTTTGAGGGAAGTCCCTTAATTGGGTCACATCTAGCAATGTGTTTGTAATCTTTAACAGGATTAGCTTTTAACGGAGCATACTCTAGAAGGGTATATTTCTTAGTGGGTCCGAAATCCCACAGTGGTTTTTCCCTATTTGGGTTTCCACGTTAAATCTTGTGTTAAATGTGTTATGATGTTTTAAGTGTATCTATTTATGAGTATTGAATGATTTACAGTCATAGTTGCATATCAGTAAAGGCTACCGAGGTTGAATCTGGTGAATATATTGTATTGTGAAGTTTTTATGATTCACCCCCCCCGCTCTCATCTTAACTAAAAATTGGTATCAGAGCTTTGGAATCCAAAAGAAAAGTTTAAAGGTACTTGAGGCAAGATCCGAAGATGTATAAAAGGGATGCACCAAAGCTGAACAAGTCAAGTTTGTCCACATGGCAGAAAAGGATGAATCTGCATTTATCAAGAATTGGAGAAGATGCAACATATTATCTGGAGAATGATTAGATAGCACCTAGCACCAACCCAATGACAATGGAAGAGATAAAGGAAAAGCAAGAACATATTCAAGCTATGATTGAAATAACATCAACATTGACTGACTCAGAGTTTAATGATCTAGAAGGCGGTAATGATGCAAAGGTGATGTGGTCTAAGCTCATATATGTGTATGGTGGTGATGAACATGTTCAGAGAGAAAAAGTAGATAGTCTAAGAGGTCAACTTGAATCCATGAGAATGAATGAAGGTGATAACATAACCCAATACAGTACAAGGTTAAAGGAAACTATCAATCAAATCAAAGGAGCAGGAGGAACTATTGAAGAAAAGGATTTAACAAGTAAGTTGCTTAGAACACTTCTACCTACTTATGCCATTCGAGTCTCTGCAATCAATGAATTAAGGTCCGTGCCAAACATGCCAGTCTCTTTTGATGCTACTATTGGTAAGCTACATGCATTTGAGTTAAGTAATTTTGATAACAGTGGGTCCTCGGTAAACAAAGTTGAATCTGCATTCAGTTCTTTTCATATTGGTGAATCTGATGATTACAATGATAGAATGTATAAGTATACTGAAGGAAATCATAGTGGAGCAAGTGAAAGATTTCATAAGAACATGGAAGAGGTACACAAACTATATGAAGAAATAAAAAAGAAAGAAGAGTTTGAAGCATTATTAGCCAGAAGGTTACCGAGAGGCAAAGGTAAGTATAAAGGAAAGTTACCTTTAAAATGTTTTAACTGTGATAGAATATGAAATATGGCTTCTAACTGTCCTGACAAAGAATCTAGTGAAAAGAGAGAATGCCGAGATGACAGACAGAAAGACAACCAATATAGAGGACACCGAGACTTCGAAAGGAAAGATAGAAAGACATACCTAATAGCCGATGAGGAATCCAACGAAAATAAATCTGATGGGACTGATATAGAGGAAGTTGTTTATGTGGCTATCAAAGATGGATCAGATGAAGAAAGGTATGAAGAAAAAGCCCAAATATCTCACATAAATAAAAATGATTCTTGGATCATAGATAGTGGATGCTCACATCACATGACAGGTGATAAACACAAGTTTGTTAAATTAGAAGACTATGATGGAGGATATGTAAGATTTGGTAATGATGCACCATGTCCGGTGAAAGGTAAGGGATCTATAACACTTCTTGACAATGCTAAATGTCATGATGTATATTGGGTTGAAGGTTTGAAATACAATTTGTTGAGTGTAGCACATCTAAACAATACATGATACCAAATAGAATGTCAGAAGGGAATTGTCAAAGTTCATGACAAGCATGGAAAGCTGGCTGCTACTGGGACACAAACAAGAGGTAATACATTTCATCTTGACTCAACTCGGAACAAATGTCTATATGCAAAAATAGAAGATACCTGGTTATGGCATAAAAGGTTTTGTCATGTAAATTTTGATAACCTAATCAAAATAAGTAAGAAGCACCAAGTAAGAGGTCTATCGAGCTTGGAAAAACCTGAGAATGCTATATGCCGAGGATGCCAGATGGGTAAGATGACAAGATCAATCTTTACAAGTAAGTCCTACACTTCTAAAGGAATTTTAGATCTTGTACACACTGATCTTTGTGGTCCTATGAAAGTTCAAAGTTATTATGGTGATAAATATTTCATATTATTTTTGGATGATTACTCAAGGATGATGTCAGTTATGTTTTTAAAAGAAAAATTAGAAGCTTTTCAAATGTTTAAATGGTACAAGGCAAGAGTTGAAAATGAAACAGGAAGACAACTGAAATGTCTTAGATCTGATAGAGGAGGAGATTTCACTTATGATGAATTTAACTTATTCTGCAATGATCATGGTATAAAAAGGCAAGTATCTGCACCGAGAACTCCACAACAAAATGGGATAGCTAAGAGAAGAAATAGATCTATTGTAGATTGTGCTAGAACCCTGATGATTGAAAAGAGGGTACCTCAAACATTTTGAAGAGAAGCAATAAGCAGTGCCATTTACACCCTGAACCGAGTACAACTGAAGAAAGGAACTTTGAAGACACCATATGAAATCTGGTATGATAAGAAACCCAATGTAAGTTATTTTAAAATATTTGGAAGTAGATGTTATGTTCACAAAGATGACAGAAATGGAAAGTTTGACCAGAAAAGCGAGGAAGGAATATTTCTTGGTTATTCTTCTAGAAGTAAAGCATTTAAATGTCTGATCAAATCATCTAACAAAATAGTGGAAAGTGCAAATGTGAAAATTGATGAATTTGTAGAAAGAAATGATGAAGGAAATTCCAAAGAACCAGAAAATTATGAAATTTTTTTTTATGTTCAACCCAGAAATCCTACTGAGAAAATTGCTGAAGAAAATGAAGATAATATCTAGCTACCGAGTGATGAAGAAGATCATACAGAGCCTATCGAGCCTATATTAGCCAAATATGTCAGAAGAAATCATGCATCAAGTCAGATTATAGGAGATAAGGATGATCCAGTGATGACAAGGAATAAACTGAGACATAACACATGTCCGATATCTGAATTTGAACTGAGAATAGTAAAAGAGGCATTTAGTAATGAAGATTGGATAAATGCTATGACAGAAGAAATTGAACAAATCAAGAAGAATGAAACATGGACACTGGTCCGAAGACTAAAGGACAAAAATCTAATCGGTACAAAGTGGATTTTTAGAAACAAGCTAAATGAAAAAGGAGAGGTCATTCGGAATAAAGCAAGAATAGTTTGTAAAGGATATGCTCAAGAAGAAGGAATTGATTATGGTGATACTTTTGCACCTGTGGCAAGACTTGAAGGAGTGAGGAAATTGTTGGCATATGCTGCTTTCAAAAATTTCAAGGTATATCAAATGGATGTTAAATCTGCATTTTTGAATGGTATACTAGAAGAAGAAGTTTATATTGAACAACCTGAAGGATTTGTTGAAGATAAGAATAAAGATTAGGTATGTAAATTGAACAAAGTAGTATATGGTTTAAAGCAAGCACCTAGAGCATGGTATAAGAGACTGCACTCTTACTTAATCAAGATTGGTTTTATAAGGACAAGTGGAAACAATAACATGTATATGAAAAATGATGAAAACAATGGTATACTACTTTTAGCCATATTTGTTGATGATATTATTTCTTGTGGTAATGATTCCTTGTACAAGAACTTTGGAAACTAAATGTGCAAAGAATTTGAGATGTCATTAATCAGTGAGATAAAGTATTTTATAGGTTTGTAGATACTACAAATGAAAAATGAGATTTTCATTACTCAATCCAAGTATATAAAGGAAATCTTGAAGAAATTTGGAATGGAGGATTCTAAACCTGTAAGCACTCCTATGACTACCAATTGTAAACTATCAAAGAGTGATGAATCTACATCTGTTGATGAGACACTTTACCAATATATGATTGTAAAGCTGCAATATGTGGTTCACAATAGACCAGATATAGCACATGCAGTAGGTATAGTTGCAAGATTTTCTGCAGATCCCAAAGAAACTCATTTGACAGCAATCAAGCGAATTTTCAGATACTTGAGAGGCACTAAAGATTATGGCTTAGTATATGAAAAGAGGAATGATTTTGATTTAAAAGTTTATACTGATGTTGATTGGGCAGGAAACATTGATGACAGGAAAAGCACAAGCAGTCGAGTTTTCTTTTTGGGAGATAGACTAGTAAGTTGGCTTAGCAAGAAACAAGGATGCATTTCACAGTCAACAGCTGAAGCTGAATATGTCACTGCAACATTGAATTGTACCAATATAGTATGGATCAAACAACTGTTGGAAGGTATGAATGAGAAAGTTACCGAGATAGAACTATATTATGTGATAATACTAGTGCCATTAACATTTCAAAGAATCCGGTATTGCACTCTAAGACAAAGCATATCTCTATAAAGTATCATTATCTCAGAGAAGAAGTTCAAGAGAAGAAAGTTGTGCTGGAATATATCAGTTCAAAGGAACAAATAGAAGATATTTTCACAAAACCATTGCCAAGGGACACTTTTGAGTATCTCAGAAGTCAGTTAGGGGTCCTATCCCTATCTAATACTCACTAACAGAGTTCGGTGAAAGCATCAATTCTATGAATCTAAGGATAACTGTTTTATGAGTTGATGCTGCTTTACACACTTTAGGAGGTTGCCTAAAGTTGTACAAAGAAAAAGTGATCGAAGACAAAGATATTCTGACCGTGAATGAGACTACAAGGAAATTACTTCACAAAGGAAGAAATCATGAATTAGTTTTTCTTTTTAGCATTGTTGTCAAAGGGGGAGAAGACTAATTTGTAAGGAACTAACAGAAGAAGCTGGGAGAAGACTAATGACAGGGGGAGAAGACTTTAGGAGAAGATTTAAATAGCTCAAGGATAACAGGAGAAGTCTAAACAACAATCTGAATTCGAATCAATTGGTATTGCCATTTAAAGTTGGTATTGCCATCAATGCCAAAGGGGGAGATTGTTGGCATTACAATAGAAAGGAGATTGTTGGCATTTCAATAAGGATATTGAGAAGGTTGTTGGAGATTATTGATATAACTGAAGAAGGATGATTACTATCTTAATAATATTATTTTGTCTTTGATGTCAAGAAATTGATTTTTTGATTCAGTATGATGTTGCCATATCTTGAGAAGTATGTTTTGATGAGTATTAAGAGGTCGATAAGCGACATAGAAAGAATGTGATAATGAAGGGGAGAAATAAGTTATTCGATGGGAAACTATTACCGAGTTAGAAAATGATGAGATCATGTTGTTTTGATTGTTTTGATATCCTACATATGTTGTTGATTATAAGTTTAATACTGTACTATGTCACCGAGCAAAGAATCTAGTTCGTAAACCTTAAGGTTATCGATATCGGTTAAAGAAGGCAGAATGTCTACTGAGTGAAGTTCAGTATTAACCGAGTAACAACCGAGTTATAATAGATAGAGTTGGATGAATAAAAGCATTATTTAATGAAGGATGCTGATGAGCTGGAGATGAATAAATGATTGGTATGACGTGCAAGAAGTTTGTTAAGGATCTAAGCCAATGGAAAATCAAGAGGAAGATCTACAACACAGATTGAACCACAATAACCTAGCACAAGTTCCAAGGAAGGAATGCAAGTTCCAAGGCGAGGTAAAATATTTTTTAGATCGAAGGATACATTGAACCTAGTCAAGTTTGAAGATCTGATGGCTAAGATTGATCATGGGAAATGTGATCAAGGAGATTAAGTGGTTAGAAATTGTTTATAAATAAGAAACTGTTGATGAACAATGTATTTGGGTAAATGTATGAACAATGATGCTACAGTAATATTTACCGAGCATAGAAGCTTGAAGATCTAATTGAAGAACAAATTGAGAAGCCCAACAAGCCCAACAAGGGACAAGATAAGTTTTATGACAAGATTGTTTTGAGCACATAGAATCTGCTTTAGCATTTCAAATGTGAAGTTGCAGATATATTTAATTACTGTTATTTATTTTGTAAGTGATAGGAAATCTCTTAACCGAGTGGACCTAACAGTCTTATTTGTAAATCCTCTAGCAAGGTAACATTCTAAATGAGTGTTTGAAATCCTTTGACAAGGTCACTTCTAACAAAGTGCAAGACTCTAACAAGTCTGAGGGAAATCCCTTAACCAGGTCACATCTAGCAATGTGTTTGTAATCTTTAACAGGATTAGCTTTTAACCGAGCATACTCTAGAAGGGTATATTTCTTAGTGGGTTCGAAATCCCATAGTGGTTTTTCCCTATTTGAGTTTCCACATTAAATCTGGTGTTAAATGTGTTATGATGTTTTATGTGTATCTATTTATGAGTATTGAATGATTTACAGTCATAGTTGCACATCAGTAAAGGCTACCAAAGTTGAATCTGGTGAATATATTGTGTTGTGAAATTTTTAAGATTAACCCCCCCCCCTCTCATATAAACTAACATTATATCTCCTAATTATCCTTGAAGGTACAAAGAAATCTAGGTTAGTGAGCCACAAGGAGAGTTGACCCATAGGTTAACTTTAGGTGGACTTTCTAAGGGTTAAATAAACTCCTAGAGTCAGTTTTAGAGCATTTCTATTAGGCCTTATGGGGTACGTATGGGTGAAGGTCAAATTTGGCAATGTGTCTTTCGCCTAGGGCTTGTTTAACCACGCAAAAAAGTGGTTTTCCCAAGATGGACGAATTCCATCTATAGGAGTGCCACCCTTGGTTAGATAACTTTCTTGATAGGTGTAATTCCTCTTCCCCATTTCATCCCTCTTCTTGAGGTGCCTTGGTTAGGGAGTGTGTAAGACCTAGGGAAGACCAACCAATGGGAGTCCCTCACTCTATCCAAAAGGTTGGAAGGAGTGAGAGAAGCCTTCTTAGGCTAGAGATGGAAGTTTAGTGAGCTAATCACCCACTCTCCATCTTTGGAGATTTTGGACAATTTTTGAAGGAAAACTAGTTTGAGAATAGGAAAATTGGGCTAAGTGTTGTAGAAAAGTCTTGTGGATTGGGCTGCTCTTCTCCAAGCTTTCCCTAGAATACTCTTTGCAGATTCAAGGTTGGAGTTTTCTTACTCATTTATTTGAAAATTTGTTGGTAGAATGCTTGAATGGAAATATTGTATTTTTTATTGTATTGTAATTGTGAAAGCTTTATTTGAATATTTTCCTATTTTCTATTTATGCATTTGTTGTGTTTTGGGAGTATCCAAGACCATCTTACCCTTGGGAGGGCATAATGGTCTTGGGGGTGGAAGGAGTTTGACAGCCTTAGAGTGAGAGGCTCTCATCATGAGACTGATCTCAAGGGTTTTCCCATGTGACCCTTGTTGCATAGTTCTGTTTATGCATTCAAGGGTCATAAGGGGAGCAAATATGACATGTTTTCCTTTGGGGGTCATAAGGATATGGAGGTTAAGATGAGTTTTGTCATGTTTTCTTGGATGCCGTGAGTTGGCTATGAGTTACTATCTAGCAGATCTCCTCTAGGGTACTTGGTCCACCTCCACCCTAGTAAAACATCACATTATGTGATGAAGTTTTAGCTTAGGAAGGGAATGTGTTTGTTGTGTTTTGTTTTCCCCTTGTCTGTTTGTGTTTGCTTGAGTGTAACCCATCTAGGACTTGGTTCTCTAAGCTCGGGGGTGGCTTTTAGTAAGCCTAGGCTAGGAGGTGAACACCCCATGGTCACAACCCTAAATTTTTAAATGCAGGTTGCTTGGGAAGGAAAGCTAGGAGTTGCTGGTTTCAGTTTAGTTGCAAAAAAAAAAAAAGAATAGGAAAAACAATATTATATTTTAGTTGCAGAAATGTAAATAAGGAGCTTTATGTTGTATTTATTTTTGTATAAAGAAAGGTATTATTTTACTTAAGTCATCATTATTAGGAATGAGAGACCAGTTGGGGTATTCCATCATTTGTAAAAGTTGACTATTGTATTCAAATTATTTCTATGAGAAGAGAGTGTTTTTTTTTATGAAAGGCTGTAATGTAATGTTGTTGTCTTTTATCTGAAATCTATCCAATATATGAAGACTGTAATTTATCTGAAAAATGTATTTTATTTAAATCTGTCATATAACTAGATTCTATTATCTTTTGTCTCTGTAATTTATATATATAAAAAAAGAGATGTAGATAGAGAAATAGGAATGTTTTAAGTAATTTCTGAAATATTTGAATGCTGCTGTTATTGTAATTATTACTGTCAAAAAAAAAATTGTATTGTTGTTAAAACACAAAAAAAAGTGCATACAAATCTAGTCTTAGACTATGATTAATTAAATCTTTTTGAAAAGAGAATACAAATATAAAATTTCACCTATCTATGAACAGCCTGAACATTCTTTTTTAACATTCCTGTATGGTAATGTATAAATTTATTCAAAAAAAATCCCAACCCTAAGAATTTGATATGCATATGTAGTTTTATGTATATATATATATATACTTTTAAGAATGCACATAAATGAAACATTTGAATATGTTCAAACCTGATTATATATATATATTTTAAATATATAAAAAAAAAGAGGGAGGGCATTTCCTTGGGGCCAAACCACTGTGTGTAAACACAGTGGATTGCTCATGGGCCAAGCCACTATGTTTGCACACAGTGGGCGGTGCGGAGGTGCCGCCACTGTGTGTAGACACAGTTTATGCACAGTGGCATCCAGGATAGCCCCACACTGTGCTTCCAAACCTCCCATCGGCCTCCACCCAAACTCGGTCGCTGCCCCGCCCAAACTCGGTCGCCGCCCTGCCCAAACTCGGCCGCCGCCTTGCCTTGTCTCCATTTGGCCGTTGCCTCCATGGCCTTTGTACCTGCAACACACAACATACACACACACACACCAAAAAAAAAAAAAAGAATAAACCTTAACCCAATTTCAGGTTAGGGTAGAGGAAATATTTTAAGTTTAAGAATTGCTTTTGGGTATAATATGCAACCCTAATCCAAATCCGGATTAGGGTTTGCATACAAATAAAAGACAGAAATAATAGGGTTAGTTAATAATATAAAAATAAAAGAAAGAGATTATTAAGTGGATTTAAATAAAATATAGGGGAAGAAAATTACTCAACCCTAGTTAGGGTTTGAGATTTAAAAAATAATAATAATAAATTAAAATAAGAAGGGGGGGGAATACTTTTCAAAATTTGAAAATGATTCCCCCCATATAATTTTAGCCTTATGTGTTATTAATTTAAAACTCCTTATTTGATGTGGGAGAAAATTAATTTTTAATATAGTTTATTTTATATAATTTAAAATGGAGGATTAATGTTATATGGAAACATTAATCACAAAGTTGATTTAATTTATTCAACTAGGGAAACTATATAGTCATCTGATATATTCGATTAAATATAGACGTTAAGTTATATTTTAAAATTGGGAAAAATTTATAATTGAAAATTATTAATTATTTTTATGAATTTTTAGCCTTTGAGACCAATGTTGGCCAGATTAATTATATCATCAAATTTAAATGTTTAGGGGAAATTTAAAATTGGCTCTAGCATTTGTTGGATTTATTTGACAAATGACATTGTAAAATTTGAACCCCTATTGGTTAGATTTAAGTAATGAAATTGCGTGCGTTCAATTAATTAATTTTAAATTTAAGATAGCATTATCATTGTTTGGTCGGGAATGATTTAAATGCATTTGAGATATCTAATTATCCCTCGATTTTAATTAGCGGCAACTTAATTAAGATAATTAAATTAAATAACTAAATTGCGACAACCCTCTTGGGATTAATTAATCTCCTTTAATTAATGTCACTTATTTGAGCTGGTTAATTAATCCAACCTTAGAAAACAATTCTATTTACATCCTAGTTAAGACAAGACTTATTTGATTTCCACTTTAAATGTAGATTATTTTGAGAGTTTAAGTGTTTCAAAAAAAAAAATTGTTCCATTTTTTAGCCCAAAAGGTTGGGCACAAAATTTTGGTATCAGAGCAAGGTTTCCAACACTAGGAACCTTTCTCCATTACGTTTCACTTTAATTATTTAATTAATTAAATTTTTCCCTGAAAAATTATTTATTTATTTTATTTCTATTTTATTTTCTCATAAGGATTTCTCCGACTATGTGACAAGCTCGCAAGCGCGGAAGGGGTTCTAAGCGTACACGTATGGCACGCGAGGATGTTGATAGGGAGGAATTGGTTCCAGAAGGGAACCCGAAAGCCCCTCCCGAACCGCCGATTGACCCAAACCGAGTCATCTTATTAGCACTTCAGAACCTGATTGGGATAGTGCAAGATAGGCTTCCAGCAGTCGACCGTCATGCAGAAAATCAGAACTTAGGGAACCTTAGAACAGCAGATAGGGAACGGAGTAGGAGTCCACCTCCTAATTCCTTAGAGGGCCAGGCTAAGCACGAGCCTGAGTCCGTTCATCTACCTGGACCACCTCCGATAGTAGCACCTGTTTATATTGAGAGGACACGTCGAGAACGAGGGGATCTGATCAGAGAGTTTTTGCACCTCTAGCCACCATCTTTTGGGGGATCTACTGACAGGGTAGAGGCTGAGGCTTGGCTTTTGAGCCTAGATCAGTGCTTCACATTGTGTTCTTACGAAAGCAATCTGAAGGCATGAGTTACAGTCCACCTTCTAAGATCGATGGCCTCCACATGGTGGAAACAGGAGGAATTCAAGTGTGGTCTAACTGCAGACACCCTCACATGGGAAATCTTCACAGAGAGGTTCAGGGAGAGGTACCTATTAGAGCACTTCAGGTAGCATAGGATCGATGAGTTCCATGACCTCCAGCAGAAGGGTCTCTCAATGACCCAGTACGAGAGCAAGTTCATTGAGCTCCTACCTTATGTAGACTACCTGAAGGACGAGAAGCTTCTCATCAACCAATTTATCATGGGACTTAATGTTGGGATAGCAGGACCGGTGAGGATGGCCGCTCCAGGGAGCCTTCAGGTTGCCATGGAGAAGGCCTTGATAGGCGAGGAGATTCAGGTTAGGCCATAGGACACGAGGGATCGGTTTCAGAATCGAAACCCGACACCCTAGTCTTTCGGGTTTCAAAAACCCCACTGGAAGGGCAACCACATAAATGCATCGGGGTCCTATAAACCCCCTCCTCCATAGTAGTCACAACAAAGTCAGAGGCAGAGGCCCCCTCAGGGACAACAAGGCTTTAAGTCCAAGTAGTGGTAGTCACAGGGTCCTAGATGCGACCAGAGAGCACAGGGTACATACACACCTCTGGCACGGACTCAACAGTCCTCCAGGGGTGGGTATAGTGGTTCGAGTAGGACAGGTGGGCAACCTTTCTCTAGGCCTCAGGGTGCACAGTTCCAGGCATGCGGTGCTTGTTTCACATGTGGAGCCATGGGGCACATGGTGAGAGAGTGTCTACAAGGTTAGATGGTAGGTAATCAGAGGATGATAGCATCAGAGCCTATAGTTGGAGATATGGGCAAGTCCCATAGGGTCTTCGCAGAGGTTGACAATTGCCAGGTAGAGCACTAGGTCACAGTCATTGAGGCTGCAGGTATAATCAGAGGTATCGATATTTCTATATTGTTTGACTCAAGAGTGACTGACTCCTTTATATCTCCATTAGCTGTGGAGCATTGCGAGCTAGTGGCAGTTAGGCAAGGTGTCAGTTGGGAAGTGGAGTTAGCATCAGGGGTTAGAGTGTCAGTGGATTCAGAGGTTAGGGGATGCCCTCTCTAGATTAGTAATACCACTACCGTAGTAGACCTTAGAGTTATGCCACTCGGATCCTATGGAATTGTACTTGGCATGGATTGGCTTTACGCCCATAGAGCCAAGATGGATTGTCGCCTAAAAAGATCGAGTGTGAGGATGATCATGGTGCTTCCATAGTAATCATTGGGATTCAGAGGCCCGTGTCTCTTCGTATGATTTCTGCTATGCAGCTTAAGCGGAGCATGTGAAAGGGATGCCAGTTGTTTGCTATCACCATTAGTGATAGAGAGGAAGACAATGAGAAGGAGTCTTCCATAGATGATCATCCCATCCTTGGGGCATTTGCAGATGTGTTTCCAGCCGAGCTACCTGGCATGCCACCGAGTAGAGAGATTGACTTCCACATAGAATTGGTGCCAGGAGCCGAGCCAGTTTCAAGAGCGCCTTATATGATGACCACACATGAGCTTTATGAGCTCAAGATGTAGCTAGAGGAACTCTTAGAGAAGGGTCACATTCATCCTAGCGTCTCCCCTTGGGGCACACCAATCATCTTCATGAAGAAGAAGGATGGGTCCCTTCGGTTATGCATGGATTATAGGCAACTAAACAAAATAACCATCAAGAACCATTATCCCTTGCCCAGGGTCGATGATTTGTTTGATCAGCTTCAAGGTGCTAAAGTGTTCTCCAAAATAGATCTGAAGTCAGGGTATCATCAGTTAAGGATTGTGGAGAGTGATATCCACAAGACCGCATTTCGTACCGGATATGGCCACTATGAGTTCACTGTGGTCCCATTCGGTCTTACAAATGCTCCAGCTGTATTCATGAGTCTCATGAATGGGGTATTACACACTTTCCTTGACTGATTTGTGATTGTGTTCCTCGATGACATATTGATATATTCTCAAAATGAGAAGGAGAATGAGGAGCATTTGAGGCAGGTTTTGCAGTGTTTGAGGGACAACCAGTTGTTCGGCAATTTGTCAAAGTGTGCTTTCTTTAGATCAGAGGTCATGTACCTTGGACATGTTATATCTGGTGATGGGATCTTAGTTGACCCATCAAAGATCAGAGGTATTATGGATTGGCCAGTGCCAACCAGTGTGACAGAGGTTAGGAGCTTCATGGGTTTAGCAAGATACTACAGACGCTTTGTTGAGGGATTTTCCAGAGTTGCACACTCGTTCACATCCCTCCAGCGAAAGGGAAAGAAATTTGAGTGGACAGAGAAGTGTGAGAGGGATTTTCAGGATCTAAAAAGGGCACTCACTAGTGCACCTATTCTTATTGTGCCAGACCCCATGATCAATTTCATGGTATGCATAGATGCTTCCTTGGATGGATTAGGAGTAGTCCTTATGCAGGAGGGTAGAGTTATAGCGTATGATTCTAGGAAACTTAAGACTCACAAGCTTAAATACCCTACGCATGACCTAGAGCTTCCAGAAGTAGTACATGCACTTGTGAGGTGGCAACACTTCCTTTTGGGTCATCACTTTGAGCTTCATTCAGACCATCAGAGTTTTTCGTACATCTTCACCCAGCCTAATCTTAATGCTCGTCAGAGGAGATGGATGGAATTCCTTTGTGAGTATGATTTTGATGTCCACTACATTAGAGGGAAGGAGAATGTAGGCATAGATGCCTTAAGTAGGAGACGACATGAGGTATACACCATATCTATGAGCACAGATTTGAGAGACCGTATATTGCAGCGGTTGCTAGAGGATGGATGGTATCTAGAGGTTTGTTAGAGGATCCGATCTTAGGAGATCTTGGAGGGGAAGTATGTGGATTACTCTTTAGAGTCAGATGGACTACTACGCCATAGAGGGCGCATCTATGTACCTTCTCCTGGGGGATTGCGAGAGTTCATTGTCATGGAGGCTCATAAACCTCCTTATGTAGTGCATCCTAGGGTTAAGAAGATGCATGTAGACTTGAGGTAGTTATATCATTGGACAGGTATGCAACAACTTATCACTGAGTTAGTAGCCCGATGCCTTGAGTATTAGAGAGTCAAGGTGGAGCATCACCATCCAGGTGGGTTGCTCCAGTCTCATGCTATACCAAAGTGGAAGTGGGATACTATATCCATGGATTTCATCATTGGTCTTCCCATGTCATCTCGTCGCCATGATGCTATCTTGGTGATAGTTGACAAGTTGACCAAAGTGGCCCACTTCTCACCACTCTGGACTACCTTCACAACACCAGCAGTGGCATAGGTGTTCTTGCAAGACATTGTCAGGCTTCATGGTGTTCCACGCAAGATTATTTCTGATAGGGATTCCCTCTTCACTTCTTCCTTTTGGGAGGCATTATAGGCAGCTATGGGCACCAAGCTCAATTTCAGCACAACCTATCATCTAGAAACGGATGGACAGACAGAGTAGGTTAACCAGGTATTAAAGGATATTCTTCGCATGTATATCATGGATCATCAGACCAAATGGGAGGAGTACCTTCATTTAGTAGAGTTTGCCTACAATAATGAGCATCACACTTCTTTGGGGATGCCACCTTTTTAGGCTTTGTACGACAAACCTTGCAAGACACCTTTGAGTTGGGACCATATTGAGGATAGAGTGGCCATAGGTCCTAAGATGGTTTGTGATATGGAGGAGCAGGTAATTTTGATTAGACAATGCCTTAGAGAGGCACAGGATAGGCAGAAGAAATATGCAGATGCAAAGAGGATAGACCGGAGTTACATGGTTGGGGACAAAGTTTTTCTGAGAGTGTGACCACATAAAAGTCCAATTAATTATGGAAAGGGTTCTAAGCTCACACCTCGCTTTGTTAGACCTTTTGAGATCCTTGAGAGGATAGGCCCAGTTGCTTATCGCCTAGCTTTGCCACCTAGCCTATCACGCATCCACGATGTGTTTCATGTTTCAGTTTTGAGGAAGTATATATATGATGAGTCTCATATTTTAGATTGGGATGCCTTGTAGGTGGAGTCAGACAAGCAGCTAGCTTTGGAGCCCATTCACATTTTGGCTCGCTGGACATTGGCCCTCGAGGTTGAGAGCTGGACCAGGTTAGGGTCCAGTGGGATTGCTATGATGAGGTTACAGCTTCATGGGAGGATGCATCACGTATGAGATCATAGTACCCTCATCTTTTTGATGAACTCCAGGAGGACATTCATGCCTAGAGGGGGAGGGTGTGAGGCCCTACCCTGACCCATCCTACCTTTTCAGTGATTTTCATGTTGGAACTATTATGGATGCTTTATTTTTATGCATAATGGATATAGAACTTTATATGATCCCATGAAATTGTTAACATTGATATATTGATGCTTCATTTCTATGCTTTGTGGATATAGAATTTTGTATGATCCTAGAATAGGGTAACATTGAGACGATGTATGTCATTATTTGATTTGCAAGACTTTATTATGATAATGGGAATATGTTTGCATATCTTATGAATGGATTAAATTATGAGGATTATGATGAATTGCTTTGATATGTGGCAAATTATATTTTATAATGTCCATTCTATGCAGAGTGATTGAATTGTATTCTTCATTATGTGTTTGATATTATATGAGGCTATTGGAAAGTACTAATGTTTAAATTGAGATGCGTAGGAAATTATCCATGTGACCATGGAAATATTATGGAGAATCAAGCCTAGGCCTATGTACGTTCGTAAAACTAGGGGTTGTCTATTTGGAGAGACAACACCTCGTATGTATCATATTTTATTCGTAAACGTAATTGTTTGCATGTGTGTAAATTGTATTCATTAAATTTGTTTAAATCATTCAAGGGACAATTGCCATGTGTGTATTTGTGATGTGGAATTATTTTGTAGTGTCACTTGACACATATGTTGTATGTTGTGTTGGCAATTGTTATGTCACTTTTTGGAGAGTTTTATTTTGTTTAATTATTATATCTCCTAATTATCCTTGAAGGTACCAAGAAATCTAGGTTAGTGAGCCACAAGGAGGGTCAACTGAGAGTTGACTGGTAGGTTAACTTTAGGTGGACTTTCTAAGGGTTAAATCAACTCCTAGAGTCAGTTTTAGAGCATTTCTATTAGGCCTCATGGGGTACCTATGGGTGAAGGTCAAATTTGGCCATGTGTCTTTCCCCTTGGGCTTGTTTAACCACCCAAAAAAGTGGTTTTCCCAAGATGGACGAATTCCATCTATAGGAGTGTCATCCTTGGTTAGATAACTTTCTTGATAGGTGTAATTCCTCTTCCCCATTTCATCCCTCTTCTTGAGGTGCCTTGGTTAGGGAGTGTGTAAGACCTAGGGAAGACCAACCAATGGGAGTCCCTCACTTTATCCAAGAGGTTGGAAGGAGTGAGAGAAGCCTTCCTAGGCTAGAGATGGAAGTTTAGTGAGCTAATCACCCACTCTCCATCTTTGGAGATTTTGGACAATTTTTGAAGGAAAACCAATTTGAGAATAGGAAAATTGGGCTAAGTGTTGTAGAAAAGTCTTGTGGATTGGGCTGCTCTTCTCCAAGTTTTCCCTAGAATACCCTTGGCAGATTCAAGGTTGGAGTTTTCTTAATTGTTTATTTGAAAATCTGTTGGTAGAATGCTTGAATGAAAATATTGTATTTTTTATTGTATTGTAATTGTGAAAGCTTTATTTGAATATTTTCCTATTTTCTGTTTATGCATTTGTTGTGTTTTGGGAGTATCCAAGACCATCTTACCCTTGGGAGGGTAGAATGGTCTTGGGGGTATAAGGAGTTTGACAGCCTTAGAGTGAGAGGCTCTCATCATGAGACTGATCTCAAGGGTTTGTCCATGTGACCCTTGGTACATAGTTCTGTTTATGCATTCGAGGGTAATAAGGGGAGAAAATATAGCATGTTTTCCTTTGGGGGTCATAAGGATATGGGGGTTAAGATGAGTTTTATTGTGTTTTCTTGGATGCCATGAGTTGGCTGTGAGTTACTATCTAGCAGATCTCCTCTAGGGTACTTGGTCCACTTCCAACCTAGTAAAACATCACATTATGTGATGAAGTTTCAGCTTGGGAAGGGAATGTGTTTGTTGTGTTTTTTTTTCCCCTTGTCTGTTTGTGTTTTCTTGAGTGTAACCCATCTAGGACTTGGTTCTCCAAGCTTGGGGGTGGCTTCTAGTAAGCCTAGGCTGGGAGGTGAGCACCCCATGGTCACAACCCTAAATTTTTAAATGCAGGTTGCTTGTGAAGGAAAGCTAGGAGTTGCTGGTTTCAGTTTAGTTGCAGAGAAAAAAAAGAATAGGAAAAGCAATATTATATTTTAGTTGCAGAAATGTAAATAAGGAGCTTTATGTTGTATTTATTTTTGTATAAAGAAAGGTATTATTTTACTTAAGTCCTCATTATTAGGAATGAGAGACCAATTGGGGTATTCCACCCATTTTAAAAGTTGACTATCGTATTCAAATTATTTCTATCAGAAAAGAGTTTTTTTTTATGAAAAGCTGTAATGTAATGTTGTTGTCTTTTATCTAAAATCTATCCAATATATGAAGATTGTCATTTATCTGAAAAATGTATTTTATTTAAATATGTCATATAACTAGATTCTGTTATCTTTTGTCTCTCTCTCTCTCTCTCTCTCTCTATATATATATATATATATATATATATATATATATAAAAGATGTAGATAGATAAATAGGAATGTTTTAAGTAATTTTTGGAATATTTGAATGCTGCTGTTATTGTAATTATTACTGTAAAAAAAAAAATTGTATTGCTATTAAAACAAAAAAAAAGGGAACAAAAAAAAGTGCATACAGATCTAGTCTTGGACTATGAAGATATAAGTTAATCTAACTATGATTAATTAAATATTTCTTTAAAGAGAATACAAATATAAAATTTCACCTACCGATGAACAGCCTGAACATTCTTTTTTACATTCCTGTATGCTAATGTATAAATTTATTCAAAAAAAATCCTAACCCTAAGAATTTGATATGCGTCTGCAGTTATATATATATATTAAATATAAAAAAAAAGAGGGGGGGCATTTTCTTGGGGCCAAACCACTGTGTGTAAACATAGTGGACGGCTCGCGGGCTGAGCCACTGTGTTTGCACATAGTAGGCGTCCCGACCGCCATTGTGCTTACACACAGTGGATGGCACCGACCGCCGTTGTGGGTGCACACAGTGGACAACACTGCCGCCACTGTGTGTATGCACAGTGGCATTCGAGGGAGCCTTGCACTATTCTTCCAAACCTCTGATCGATCTCTGTCCAAACTTGATCGCCGCCCTGCCCAAACTTGGTCGCTGCCTTGCCTTGTCTCCATTTGGCCGCCGCCTCCATGAACTTTGTACCTGCAACACACAAAACATACACACACACACACAACAAAAAATAAAATAAAGAATAAACCCTAACCCAGGTTTGGGTTAGGGCAGAGGAAATATTTTAAGTTTAAGAATTGCTTTTGGGTATAATATGCAACCCTAATCCAAATCTGGATTAGGGTTTGCATACAAATAAAAGATAGAAATAATAGGGTTAGTTAATAATATAAAAATAAAAGAAAGGGATTATTAAGTGGATTTAAATAAAATATAGGGGAAGAAAATTACTCAACCCTAGTTAGGGTTTGAGATTTAAAAAATAATAATAATAATAAATTAAAATAAGAAGGGGGGGAGGAGTACTTTCCAAATTTTGAAAATGATTCCCCCCATATAATTTTAGCCTTATGTGTTATTAATTTAAAACTCCTTATTTGATGTGAGAGAAAATTAATTTTTTAATATAGTTTATTTTATATATTTTTAAATGGAGGATTAATGTTATATGGAAACATTAATCGCAAAGTTGATTTAATTTATTCAACTAGGGAAACTATATAGTTATTTGTTATATTCGATTAAATATGGAGGTTAAGTTATATTTTAAAATTGGAAAAAATTTATAATTGAAAATTATTAATTTATGTTTACGAATTTTTAGCCTTTGAGACCAATGTTGGCCAGATTAATTATATCGTCAAATTTAAAGGTTTAGGGGAAATTTAAAATTGACTCTAGCATAAATTGGATTTATTTAACAAATGACATTGTGGAATTTGAACCCCTATCGGTTAGATTTAAATAATGAAATTGCGTGCGTTCAATTAATTAATTTTAAATTTAAGACAGCATTATCATTGTTTGGTCAGGAATGATTTAAATGCATTTGAGATATCTAATTATGCCTCGATTTTAATTAGCGGCAACTTAATTAAGGTAATTAAATTAACTAACTAAATTGCGACAACCCTCTTGGGATTAATTAATCTCCTTTAATTAATGTCACTTATTTGAGTTGGTTAATTAATCCAACCTTAGAAAACAATTCTATTTACATCCTAGTTAAGACAAGACTTATTTGATTTCCACTTTAAATGTAGATTATTTTGAGAGTTTAAGTGTTTCAAAAAAAAAATTTGTTCCATTTTTTAGCCCAAAAGTTTGGGCACGACATGCCTCTACCCTGATTGCCTCTCCTTTAGATGCAAAGAAAAAGCGATTCGACACCTACTTGGAAAGGGTAACACTAGTTGAAGAACCTTCAGTGAAAAAGGGAAAGGCAGTGCCATCAGTATCGACACCAGTTACCTTAGCAAGTCCTAAAGTGACCAAGCGGTCACCTGCCAAAAAGAAACCTAAAGTTGCTACCGCTAAAGTTTTTGAAAGGAATTAGAAGACCAAAAGCAACTCACTAGAGTCTAAGGATACAGAACCAGAAGTGCAGCCTAAGAAGACCAGGCAAACAAGGAGGAAAGAAAAAACTATTGGTAATGCACCTGCATCATCAGCACCGATAAATATTGACATCTCTTTTTATAAGCCAATGACACATTGTCAGAGGACTATTAAGAATATTAAAAGAAAATTGCTTGGTGATTTGAGGGAGTATTTTGATGATTTTGCCGATAGTGAGAAAGAAGAAGTAGAGGGGGAAATCATTAATTATTTATGTCTTTATGACCGGTCACCATCAGAAATCAAATCTAAGGCACTTGATTCTTTATACAATTCTTTAGGTAATAAATGGTGCATTGCTATCGAGAGAGAACAGGAGATCAGAGAAAAGAGTTTTGCAGAATACTTCCCTGATGCTTCAAACTCTGAATTGTTTGAAATCATGGACTGGTACAAAGGTCTCTTCTTCATGAGAAGAAGAAGACTCTTGATACTGGAAGGCAAAGCCTCTGAAGTGGTGAAAGACACACACTTCCATACTAAAGCCGCTGTGAAAATGCATCAAGTTTCTCAAGCAAATAGAGAAGTTGAACAGGAAACGGAAACCAAAAAATTGGATGAGGCATTTTATGGTGAAGGAGAACCAGCTATAGAACATGTTGACACTATTGATGTGGATGCGCTAGATGATGAAGATGTCACTCTGGACACAGAGAAGAAGAAGCAGGACAAGGAAAAGGCTGATAAGGAGAAAGTACAGAAAGAGGTAGAGAAAAAGAAAGCAGAAGACAAGAGGAAACAAGAAGAGGAGAAGATGAAAGAAGAGGAGAAGATGAAAGAAGAGGAGAAGATGAAAGAAGAGGAGAAAAATAAAGAAGAGGAGAAGAGGAAACAAGAAGAGGAGAAGAGGAAACAAGAAGAGGAGAAGCGGAAAGAAGAGGAGAAGAGGAAATAAGAAGAGGAGAAGCGGAAAGAAGAGGAGAAGAGGAAACAAGCAGAGGAGAAGTAGAAAGAAGAAGAAAGAAAGAAGGAGGAAGAGAAGAAAAAACATGAAGAGGAGCAAAGGGAGAAAGAAGAGGAAACAAATAGAGCTAAAGAAAAGAGGGCAGCAGAAAAAGCCAAACATGCAGAGACTCCAAAGACAACCGATGGTCAAGCCAAACTGGTTGACATCACCAGCCCTATCAACCTCCAATCTGCAGATGAATCAGAGCTGTTGCAAAGCATTAAGCTTGCACAAGAAAGATTGGAAACATTTAGGAGGAAAAAGGAACAGGATATCATTCAAACTGCGGTTGAAACTCTCACCAGTTTGATTCTAGGTACTAACCTCCCAATACCGATTTCTCTCTGGCCAAACTAAAACTTCTATGTACTATTGTAGAGGACTAGGTTCAATGTCTAGAAGATGTTGCTGAAGCAAATGCCAAGAAGAGGCATGAAAAGGCATTAAACACTACCTTGGTCAAGATATTGAATGAGCTATGGTCTTAACTTTAGAAATAACAAAAGGATATAAGAGATGCTATGGATGAGGGCAAACTACTGATGAGAAAAATTAGCCAACCCCATTTATTTTGTGATGATGTGCTTGCACAAAAAGATAAACTCCAATCAGAGCTATAGACGTACATAAGCAACTTCAAGATGCCATATGATTCTTTCACTACATATGGGCAAACCATTCACCAGTATCAGCTTCAGATTGCCCGGATTGAATTGGAGATTAGCAACCAGTCAAGAGATTTGTAGGAACTCCAACTGGTCTTATTTCCTAGACTGCAAATTCTTCAGAAGTGCTTTCTCAGTCTGGAAGCCCTAATGGTAACTCAAGAGATGAGTACCATTGATGCCATGGCAGAACAAGTATCTCAAATGTAGACAGAAAGTGAGGTTGCTACCTCATTACTTGAGTCATGGTCATTAGACATGAAGACTTTTTTGCAGGATTTTAAATCAGTTTTTGACAAGTTTCATTCCTTATTGTCATAAACATTTACTCAATTTTAATGATAATGAGAAACAGGAGTTATTTTGCAGTACTTTGTCATTGTTGGCAAAGGGGGAGTAGTATCTAAAATTTCTACAAAAGGGATAGTGTATATGCTTAGGGGGAGTAATTTTGATTATGGCATAGTTTTGTTGTAAAAACACTTAGATGTTAAAATTTTCCTAAGTGTTGCCATCAATGCCAAAGGGGGAGATTGTTGGCATTTTGATGATGCTATGATTGTCATTGATGGACACAAACTTGTTTTGAGATCACTTTCTTTATGTATGAGTTATGCTCAACCAGTATTTGTTCCAACTGGTATTATGTATTATAGTCTTTAGACTATTGGTGTTTTGTAGAAGATGTTTACCAGTCACAAACTGACTGAAGACCCAAAGTGGTATGAAGACCTCAAGCAGTTCAAGGATCTAAAGCGGTATGAAGAAACAAAGCGGTAGTTAACATTTTTCCAGTCTTCATTTTTGACAACCGGCAATCAGTAAAATGTATGAACTAGTATTACTCTATGATGAGTTACCAACCAGTATTTCTATGATGAGTTATCATCCACCAACACTTTGGCGGTGATTTTATGTCATGTTACCAAATGTGTCTAGATGCACTGAACCTAGGAACTTGTAATGTAATCCTATTGGACCGACATGAAATCAGACTCCTTTATAAGGACGTCATGTCTAGGGCTTTTAGTTGTTGATGAGGTTTTGTATGTGCGATCACAGAAGAGAAGATTAGGTCTATGTGAAGAGTAGGAGTGTGGAGATATTGAAGACTGAAGTAATGCTGAAGTGCATTTACAATGAGCTATCATGGATCTAACCAAGCATATTGTGCTAGTATCTAGATCACTCACATGTTGATTACATCTTCGACAAGTCTGAAACCCTTAATTGGGTAGGCATAGAAAAGCCTTTGTAAATCCTCTAACAAGGTGGTTCACAACTATGAATCTGAAATCCTCTCACAAGGTAGTCTTTAACAGGACTTATCTCCTAATAGAGATCTAGATTCCTAATAGGATCTATTTTGGTGAAGAACATTGTATGACCTTAACCGGTCTGGTTTCTATTCTGCAAATAGTTACTTGTGAGTTTCTACTCACCGTGGTTTTTCCCATTTGGGTTTCCACATCAAAAGTTCTTGTGTTATGGTGATTGTGCTCTTGTGGGTGAATGCTTTGTTTGCTATTTGGTTTGCATTTATCTTAATCAGTTTATTTGTAAATCTGTCATACTGGTTATCTGCTAAACTATTTAAGTGTTTGAGTTCAGTGTTTTTTGGTATACTAATTCAACTCCCCTCTTAGTATTCATCATCTCTCATACCCAATCAGTATATGTTTTGATATTGATGATGTTCTTGGCGGTGTGAGGTATGATACATATGATATTTCTTTCCCTACATTTGGTTTGAATAATGGACAAGATGAGAATGCATATAAGGTTGATAAATGTAATAATGTGGATTCATATGTTGATATCAAATCAGAATTTGATATGCATTGTGTGGATCTTGGTGTCAAAAGGAAAGACAAATCTGAGGTAATTTTTCTAGATTTGCATTTGGTAAATGAACCATTGACAGATGATGATGTATTTCTATGTTTATAAAAGGCTGATATAATGTGTGATTAGCATGCTAAGTTTCAGTCATTTTATGAGGAAATGTTCCTCTCTAGTTTGCAAGCCTGTATTATGGATGAGTGTTTTCCATTTTTGCAAACTAGCAGTTAGCATGTGCCTGATGTTCCCAGTGATTAGATGGAGCAGGGTTACTTTTCTTTTCAGTCGGGAAATAATTGTAAACAATATGACAGTTTTGTGTCATTTGATGGTCAACATTTTGAAGAGGGATCTATTTTTCAAACATTGAATGATTACCAGCATGGTGATTATCTTTTATGTGATGAGCTGATGAGAAGTTGCAGAGTTTGTGATCAGGCAAATGTAAGTGAAAATTTCAGCTTACCCTTGATTCATGGAAATGAGAATCATGTGTTTGATAGGGGTAAGCATTGATTCCAATTTTGATGGCCTGAGGCCATATGTAAATAAGTTTTATTGTACAATTGCTTTGCTTTCAGTTGTGTGGTTTTCAATAAGGAGCCCTACTGTTGGGTGGAATTAGGAACCCCTATTTTGGAGAGTGAAGCTCATTGAAGATTCTAAAAGAGGAAGAAGTGTCATGTTTTTTGGGTGGTGTGCTCTGCCAAAGATTTTTAATTCTTGTGTTGATCTTGCAATCAACCATCCCCAGTCAGAGCCACTATTGGGACCTATAAAATTCTGAGGGTTTAAGGTTTTTTCTTTTTCGTGAAAACATTTAGAAAAAAATAAACCTTTGTAGCACATTGTTGTAATTCATATTGAACTTTAACCCTTGAACCTTTTTGGTTCCAGGTTCCAGGTTCAACCGCTTCTATTGCATGTGTCGTGGCTTTGTAATGTTCTTTAAATAAGCAAGTGTGAATGTGTTAAGTCAGTTTTGAACCATCTACAATCAATTCAAGGTTCAAAATGTCCCTTTCTTTTGCTAAAAGTCTTTGCTCATTATTTTTCCACTTAAGTGGAAGGGTCTGTGCATCATCAAGAGGGGCCCCCTTTTAAGTCTAGGCCTAGGCAGATTTTGATAAATTTTAATTATGCCTAAGTCTAATGTCTCTTCCTATGTATATGTCGGGCTTCCTAAAGATCAAGCAGGCTTTTGTTGATCTCGCGGTTGTCACTATACCGCAACCCAAAAGTGCTCAATGGTTATTCACCACGACATGGCGACTAAGTGGCGGGACACGTGAGAAAGGTCTGAAGCACAAAAAAGTCCAAGAAGATCGAAAGTTAGGTTTTCAGACTATCCCAACGACCCGATGGAAAGGGCTAAGGTGAACCTTTTATCCCACTGGCCTCAGGGAGGAGCATTTTAGTATTTATGTGCAAGGCCGCATATATCCTAAGTGTCAAAGCTTACGGGCTTTTGGCAAGTGGCAGCTCAGAAGTGGTGGGCCCCCTACACACATCTCAAAGCACCCAAAATTTTGCAGTAAAAGGGGAAATTAAACAGCGGGCAGGTTGCAGAAGATCGGACAGTGGTCGCTATGAAGATGCTTGACTGTTAACAACTGTGACTTGGCGACTGATGAGATGGTAGGCCAGGTGGTGCTGAGGTAAGAACTAAGCAAGTCATGAGGTGCCGCATGGTGACATGCAGTAGACGAGGTGGAAGATCTAGTAGTGATGATGCGGCAGAATAGATGGCGAATGAATGTCAAGCAGACCGTGGTTTCAATGGACCTCAAAGAGGACTCACCGAAGGCATTAGTTTCATCAACATAGAAGGTGTCAAGGAAAATAAGGTTTCGATAAGACATGAAAGAAGTTTTCTGAATGCTCGGTTCAATTGACAAAGGGCACATCAAAGCAATTTCAATCCATTCCATCGAAAAGTGAAGGCATTGATGAAACTGTGGTTTTGATGAGACAAGAAAATGGATAGCCGAAGAGGAAGTTTGGCCAAAAGGATGATGCCAAAAAAAATAAAGGAAGTGGTGGGCCCGATGGTGATGACTGGGCGGTCTAGGTGTGTCAGGTGGTGAACCAGAGGTTGACAAGTTGCAGGCTTGACTGGACAAGTGGAGTCTAGGTAGATCCCATAGCAAATCCAATGATGCCACGTGGTGACACCATGGCATAAGCGAGAGCCATTTAGAGAAGGTAAAGTCTGAGTGGGTTAAGAGGTTATGACGGTCAGGAGAGATGATCCAACGGTTGTCACCATGTCACGATGTGAAGGTGCTCACCAAATATCCCATGCAACTTGGCGACAAAGCACGTGTGCTAAAAGAAAAGTGGCCCAGACGTTAAGGATCGAGCAGCTTGAGGGAAGATCTATGACCATCACTATAATGCCATGTGAAGATGCCTAATGGTTATCACCTGCAACATAGCGATTGACCAGGTGGCAGTTGAGGCAGCAGTCCAGGTGGGCTCAGAGCAAATCTGGATGTGCAATGTAGCAGGAGTATAAGAAGAATTAGGGTGGGGCCAAGTCTAGTGGCAAGTCCAAAGTGGTGGGTAAATGGCTCCAAAGGAAAATCAGGATGTGCCATGTGTCGGGCTTGCCAGAAGAGAAAGTGATAGAGGAAGCTGCTTAGGCAAGGTAAAGGATGGGTAAGTTAAAGTAGATCAATAGTGATTCGAGGCAGATCTACAACTGTCACCAAGAGGCAATGAAAAGATGTGCAATGGCTAATAGCCATGACTTGGCGACCAAGCGATGGGGCCTGATAGAGAAGGAGAGTAGTCAGAGGAATTAAAGAACAAGCGGGTTGGAAAGGATCCAATGGCGGTCACTGATTCGCTATGCAGAGATGCACGATGGATATCCATCGCGGATCAGCGACAAGGAAGAAACAAAGAGCTTCATTCTAGCGGTGCTGAGGTGGCAGGATAAGGGCCCCAAAATGAACCAGAAGATGCCACATGGTGGAAATGCATGGCAGAGATTTGCACGGCAAAATTCAGAAGTTTAAAATATTATTTTTGACTGGTGAAAAGGCAGAAAACCGACCTGCAGAGGGATTGATGAATGAAGGATTATTTTTTGCTTGATATATAAGTGTTATATATCATTGGAAATTTCTGGATCCGCGGAATCTGATTTTGTAGTCAAGTGTAACCCATGGCAAGTATTATGGGGCAGTTACCTCAAGATCTCTGATTGGATTTTTCAATTAGAAAGATTGGATGTTTTGCAGGCCAAGTTGTGTGAAATAGTTAATGTTGAAAGATAGGGTAGTTGCTATTGTCAGAGAATGAAATATGACTTTGTCCTCCCTGCCTTCTTATTTGAGAGTCTTCTCATTTTGGAATGGTTCTAGATTTTTTGTGAGCAAGGCTCCTGAATCTCGGTTTCCAATTCTGATTTATTTGCCAAATTTGTAATACAATGTCCCTTTTCAAGTAATAGAGTATCTTCTTGTTGCAAATGTTTTTGTTGCAGGTCACATATATGTAAGGCATATATATACAGTTTATTGGATTGTCTCTAGGCCTTCTCTTGTTTTCAATAAATCTAGTCTTCAAGGGAATTCGGGTTTATCCTCTCACAGTGGGAGTGTAATGGGTGTTCTTAGGTATTCTTCAAGGAAGAGTTTAAATTCTCTGAATAATCATTTTGGATTTAGGATAATGTCTGGATATGTATGATCCTCCATTTGAGTTTAGAATGTATTTATGTCAGGCATTGATACAGGGATATCTTTCTTAATAAATTGGATTTGCAATAGAGGTTTTCATTTTTAGTTTGATGTATGAATCCATGCCCTTGGATAAGGCACTAGTCTTGCAAATTCTGGGGATTCTCAAAGATTTTAAAATATCAAGTATCCATTTGCTTTTATGTTTGTAGTTTTATATGTTCCATCTATCTCATGCTCCAATATTTTTGAGATGTCAATATAGATCTAGCCCATCTGCAATAACCTCCTTGTTGTTGATCCATGTGTTATTTATCTTCTTGTATTGATGCCATATGTTTGTAACTGGTTGTACTTTGTACATCAAAGGGTGTCCCCCCTATTTCTTGCAGAACCTGAAGTGTAGGAGGATCATTAGGATCCTATGTTAATAGCGTCCAAGCCCTAAAGCTTTTTCATTAATTGAGATTGGCTTTCTCATAGATAGTTTGTAGGTGAACTTGGGTTTCTCTTTTTTGAGAACAACAAGTTTAAAGATAGAAAATGCAAAATCATTAACAACACTGGTTTGAAGATTGCAAGTGGTATTCATACTAGAGGTAATATTTTTCACTTGAACACTAGTAATAAGACATGTTTGATTGCTCATATTGATGAGAGTTGGTTATGGAATAAGAGTTTGTGTCATGTTAATTTTGATTGTATTGTTAAGATTAGTTCAACTAAGGTAGTTAGAGAAATACCTAAGATTATGAAGCCCCATAATCCGGTATGTAAGGAATGTCAATTGGGAAAGCAAGTTAGAAGTTATTTTAAGAGCATACATGATAAATATAATGATGTACTTGATTTGATTCACACTGACTTATGTGGTCTAGCAAGGACTAGAAGATTTCAAGGTGATATGTATTTCATGCTAATTATTGATAACTATTCTAGCATGATAGGGGCGACTTTCTAAAGGAGAAGTGTGAAGCCTTTGAGAAATTCAAGATCTTTAAAGCAAAGGTTGAAACAAAAACTAGATTGAAAATCAAATGTCTAAGATCAGATCAAGGTGGTGAGTTCACTTCTCATGAATTTAACTATTACTGTGAGACAAATGGAATTAGGAGACACTTATCTGCACCTCAGACTCCTCAGTAGAATGGAGCAGTGGAAAGAAAGAACAGAACCATTTTGGATGCAGAAAGATCTATGATGATGGAAGCCAAATTTCCTCACATCTACTGGAGAGAAGCAGTGAGTACAACAGTCTATACATTCAATAGAGTTCACATCAAAGGTGAAACCAGCAAGATCCCTTATGAATTATGGTTTGGACATACACCTACTATTAAATATTTCAGAATTTTTGGAAGTAAATGCTATATCAAAAGAGATGATTCAATTGGAAAGTTTGATCCTATATGTGATGAAGGGATATTTCTTGGTTATTCAATTCAAAGAAAAGCATATAGATGTTATAACAAAAGATTGTAGAAAAATATGGAGAGTGCTAATGTGAAAGTGGATGATTAGTACATAAATCAATCTATATCATATCACATGGAACCGGCAATGGAAATGATCATAACTAAATCGATAATGCCTCAACCACTACAGGAAACTGAGATAGTTACACCAGCACAATCAAAAAATTCAACTGTGATTGATGATCAGAGTAGTGAACCTGAAGTTAAGAATACACCAAGGTATGAAAGATTAAATGATTCTAAAGATCAAATTATTGGAGATAGGAACAAGGGAGTTATGACAAGAAGAAGACTGGCAAATGAAGAGGTATGTCTTATTTATGAAATTGAAATGGCATTTGTTATTGAAACTTGTAAAGAAAAACATTGGTTAAAGGCTATGGAAGATGAATTAGATCAGTTAGAAAATAATGAAACTTGGACTTTAGTTCCCCGACCTAAAAATAAGAATGTTATTGGAACTAAATGGGTTTTTAGGAATAAATTGAATGAGAATGGTCAATTTGTAAGAAACAAGGCTAGATTAGTTTGTAAAGGATATTCTCAAATGGAAGGAATTGATTATGGTGAGACATTTGCACTTGTCGCTAGAATTGAAGTTGTTAGACTATTTCTTGCCTATGTAGCTTATAAGAACTATAAGGTTTATCAAATGGATGTTAAATGTGCATTTTTGAATGGTGAACTTGAGGAAGAAGTATACATTGAGCAACCTAATGTATTTTCATTGATAGATGATAAAGATATGGTTTGTAGATTGAAGAAAGCTTTATATGGATTGAAACAAGCTACTAGAGCTTGGTATGCAAGGTTGGATAAATATCTTTTGAAGCTTGGTTTTACTAAAGGAAGTGTTGATAGTAATTTATATTATAAGATCACCGATGATGATATTTTGATTATTGAATTATTTGTTGATGATATCATTTTTGGAGGAGAAGATAAATTGTGCATGGAATTTGCTAACAATATGAAGAATGAATTTGAAATGTCCATGATTGGTGAGATGAGATTTTTCTTAGGTTTGTAGATTACTCAAACTGACAAAGGGATTTTTATCTGTCAAACTAAGTATCTAAGGGAATTGTTGAAGAGGTTTGGTATGGATAATTTCAAACCGGTAAGTACTCCTATGGTGACAAGTGAGAAATTATCTATCAAGGATACTTCTACACTGGTAAATCCGACAAGGTATAAGTCTATGATTGGTGGTTTGTTATATTTAACTCAGACTAGACCGGATATTATGAATGCAGTAAGTATTGTTTCAAGATGTCAAAGTAATCCTAAAGAAAATCATGAATGTGCAGTAAAGAGGATATTCTGGTATTTGCAAGGAACAATAGAATATGGTTTATGGTATTCTAAAAATGATGGTTTCACTTTATGTGCATATACTGACTCAGATTGGGCAGGAGAATCTGATGATAGGAAGAGCACTTCTGGTGGAGCTTTCTTTCTTGGAAAGAAACTGGTTTCATGGATCAACAAAAAATAGTCATGCATTTCTTTATCTACTGTAGAAGTTGAGTATGTTGCAATAGCAACTAATTGCACTCAAGTCTTGTGGATGAAGAAAATGTTTTAGGATATCAGGGTAAATTATAGTGAATTGGTAGTTATCTACTGTGATAACTCTGCAGCTATTGATATGTCCAAAAATCTAGTAATTCACTCTAAGACTAAGCATATATCAATAAAGTATAACTTTCTAAAGGACAAGGTAGAAAGAAAGGATGTCAAATTGGTTTATGTAAACACTAAAGAATAGATTATAGATATATTCACTAAACCACTATCTAAGGAATCATTTGAGTATTTGAGAAATAGGTTAGGGGTTTCTGCCTCTCTGGCAGAGACTTGGTTGATGCAGTTTGTCATTAGTCTGACATGCATTATCAGACATATTATTCATTCTGACACTAATGAGTGGTGCTACTACTCAGGGGGAGTAGTCAACCTTGAAGATTCAAAGGTTTATATTTTTTTTTTGATATTTTTGTCAGATTTCTGGCATTGATGTCAAAGGGGGAGAGATAGTGATGTGAAAAATAAATTCAGAACCTTACAAAGATATCAATCCTAGGGGGAGAATTATTGATATTCAGGAGATTGTTGGTTGTCTTCCATAGGGGGAGACTTGTTTGGTATTTCGTGGTACTTAGATGTTTTTCACATCTAGTGTTGCCATCAATGCCAAAGGGGGAGATTGTTGGCATTATGGATGGATTGATTATCTATTGCATTGATGTTTTGTCATTGATGTCAACACTAACTGTTATGGTTGGTTATTGGCAGATAGGTTTTGGTTACCGGTAGAAGATATAGTGTTACCGACACAAAAGACTATTTGTTGGACACTTCCGACATGTTTGGATCAGCGAAGTATGTTTGATTTTATGTGTTACATGTTCCTGCAGCATGTTTTGGTCAGTTGGTATTGACTTGTTAATTGTATGCTATCATACACTCTTGTAAACCCTTACCAACATTGGTTAACCGACAGAGCTTTCATTGATGAATCTTGACAAGATGCATAAGTGGTGTTGGTGCAAGTTCTAGATGGATTTCAGGATGTTGAAGATGTTCTTTTAGAGTGCTTCAACTGCTTGAAGATATTGCTTTGGCATGGTGGACCCAAAATAGGTCTGATACCTATCTAGGTAATGGATCGGTATCATGATAACATGTTCTCTACACATTACTGGGATGTTTCAGGATGTTCTATGGATTGGTTATAACTGCTTGAAGACATTGCTTTGGCATGGTGGACCCAGAATAGGTCTGATACCTATCTAGGTTATGGACCGATATCATGATAACATGTTCTCTACACGTTACTGAGATGTTTCGGGATGTTCTATGGACTGGTTATTGTTGTTTTGGAATTAAGCTGACATGGCATATCATTGTAATATGGATTTATGTAATGATCTTATTGTAATATCTTTTATGTGGCCGACCTAATTGGTTTATGCCTTAGGGTTGGTATAAAATGATGTAAGATCTCATTGTAATAAAGTGTCATGGTCTTGGAATGCAATATCATATGCAAAGGAGATTTGGTCGATCATAGGTGATTGAATTGGGATTAAGGAAGAGGTCAAAGCCCTCCGGTATTGAGCTTAACCGAGACTATAATTAGGCATGGTAGATGCTATCTCTGGTAGTTCATTATTTGGATTGTTGTCCATTTATCTTGAGATGGTTGTTGCCTCTCTGTAGTTAGTTAGACTCTTTTGTAATGAGCAGTACGCTCTAGGCAGTGTGCCTTCCTGCATGTGCAGGCCCCTCATTGTATCACACACTTTTTGTAGAAGTATCATTTGACTATGGGTAGGCTTCCCACCATGGTTTTTCCCTTTCCAGGTTTTCCATGTACAAATCATGGTGTTATGTGGTATGGTTGCATTGTGCTGATTATCTATTTCATTGTTAAGTTTTATTGCTTACCGGTATCTATTTTTCCTTTATCGATACTTAATCTGGTTAAAGGTTATTAAGTGGATTTAGTGATATAATTTGTCAACAACTGATTCACGCCCTTCCCCCTCTTAGTTGTTCACCAGTTATCCTAACAGACATCAGTCCTACTCTTTTCTCAAAGATCTAAAAATAATCATGCACATAAATTCTCTAGGAATAACTCCCATGATATCATCACAATATCCAAATGAAGATTCTTCTCCTCCATACGCCACCAAGTTGAAGCAAAATCTCAAAGATTCATAATCGCACACCTGGCCTTGGTGTTACTATCATACAGATGCATGGGAAAACACCTACCCAAGTCTAGCAACCAAGTTTCTCCCTCCAATCCACTACCAGAACCATCAGAAGTAGGGAGACGAGACCTAAGGAAATCTCTCATATGACTAGCTGCAATCGCATCCTGATCCACCACAACATTCGCTCTCCTACGAGGTGAACATGAACACTCCCTCTCACACTCTTGATAATCAACTATATCCTCATGACTAGAATGATGAGACTCCTCCTAATGTGTAGTGCCCCTAGCCTAGTCAGCTTTGTAAAACCTGTTTGACCTTGGTTGACTTTTTCTATGTGGCATTCTTGGATGGTTGATTTACCATTATATAATGTTGTAATCAAATATTGTGATTATTGTGCATACCTTTTAATGTGCTTTTGCATCGATTCTTATGTAAGTTTAATTGTTCTCCTGATTCTTGTTATTAATCTCAAGCTAACACTTTCATTATATATATATGTGTGTGTGTGTGTGTGTGTGTACATATGTATGCTTGTGTGACTCATGGTTGCAGGAGATTGCAGGTACAGTACTGTCTAGGTGTAAGGTTCATCTTCACCTGGATTCGCAGGTTTGAGTGTACCTCTTTGGTCCATAGAGTTTGCATTAGATGGTCATAAATCCCTAATTTTACCCTAGTCATGCTCAAGTGAGTGTCGTCTGTGGTCCATCAGTTTCTCTTTTTGTTTGGGTTTGCAGGTCGTGTATTTGGTGGGCTTTCTTGGGTTGCTTGCTTTGCGTGTGGTAAAATTGAGTATTTAATCTTAAGTATTTAATTTGATTTAATGTGTTCTTTTACGCATTAGTAATAAAGGAACTAAATTAAATAGGTTTCTTTTATTTGATTAATCATTAATTAAAAAATTGCTCTATTCATGTTTGTAGCAAGTTCAATTTAATGGTTAATTTTAAATAATGAATTTATTCAGTTTATGTATTTTGAAAGGAAAGATTTAAATTTATTCGAAATAGAAATAATTTAATCTCTTTTGCATTTTGGAATAGAAAGGTTAAATTCAATTATTTAAGAAAATCAATCTTAATTAGAAAAGCAGGTTTAATATATATATTTGATATAGTGTGAAAGATTGATTTTGGGATTTTATTTTATTTTACCCTCATTAATATTTTGAAATATAAATATTAGCTTTGTTAATATTGAGAAAATTAAAATTAAATGAGGGAGAGAAGCATTTTGATTTTTAATTAGAAAAGCAAGTTTAGAATATTTGAATAGTTTGAAAAGGATGATTTTTTTATTTATTTAAAAGAAAGTGTTTTAAATTCAAAAATAAGAGATGAGGTCAAATATTCTTCCATTTTAACCTAGGTTTGAATTTTTTTGGGGGGATCATTATGGGAGAGCATTTTTGGAAAATATTGTTTTTTTTTTGGAGAAGTATTTTTGGAGGAGATTTGGGCATTTTGGGAAGGAAGGATTCTATTGAGCTACAAGTTGGGCTCTTCATCAGATCTTGCCAGGAATGCGAAATGAGGTAGGATTTAGATGCATCTCTTTGTTTTCTTGTTTTCTTGTTGTATTGAGTTTGTTTTTCTAAAACCAAATATTAGGGAATGGTTGTTATGATGAAATACTGCTTAAAATCTCCAATGGGTGTTCTCTGATTTAAGTTATTTCTATGAAAATTTGTTTTGGGATTTGGCAGTTTGGTGGAATCACTGTATGAGAAATGATCTTCTTTATGCCCAAAAATTGTCATTTATTTGAGGAAATTTTCACTATTTTAGGCCTGGTTATTCTGGAAATTTTAATCATTTATTATCCATGGACATTCTGGAAACTATTTGAAGTCTCTGTTTGAGACTGTGAATATTAAATTGAACTAGGGTTTCTTTTTTTTTGTAAAGCTATTATTAAATGTATAATAAAATATTAAAAAAAAATTTTGAAAATAAAATTTTAATGGCAGATTTAGGGTTTGGAGGGCTGAGGAGCCGAGGCTCAACCCGTGCCCCCTACCCTCCGCAGGCTCACAGTCTGTGAGGTCTGCGACCACATTGGTGGCCATAGAGCTCTTCGTCCATAGTGTGGCTGCAGAAGCCTGCAACCCCCACTATGGCCGCAAAGCTCTGTGTCCATAATGTGACTGCAGAAGCCTGCAACCCCCACTGTGGCCACAAGGACCTGGGACCCCATGGCGGCCGCTGGGATCTGCGACCCCATGGTGGCCGCAAAGTCCCACGCCCATAGTGTGGAGGCCACGGGTCTACGTCCCCCATGGTGGCCGTAGCCTTCGCGGCTAGGGCACAACCTCCACTTCCATGGAGAGAGGTGGGGCCCTTGGTTGGCTTATTTTATTTTTAAAAAATAAATAAAAATGCATCGCTATTTTGGGGTTTATTTAAAAAGGTTTTCAATATATTTTATTTAAAGTTTTAAAATAGTATTTTTTTAAAATATTAATTATTAATCAGTATGTATGGTATTAATTGGGAATTAATATGCATATATATATTAATTAACATCTAATTTGTAATGTTATTATTAATTATTAATTAGTATATATTTTATTAATATATATTAATTAATATTTAATTGGTATTTTCCCTATATGGATGCAAGGAGGTATCAATTTATTTGGGGAAATGATCATCAACTTTATTTCCTTTAAAATTTGTATATCCATTTTTGGAAAGTCTATATGGGTGTTGCAAGAGATGAGATTTGATTATCGTTTTTAATAAAAAATGGAAATGATGTTTTATTTGAAAATGCATATCATATTTTTAGTTGATTAATGTTTATTTAATTATATTCTTGTGATTTTGGTATGGAAATTCATAATAACGTAATTATGTTACTGTATGATGCTAATGAACTATAGCGAGTTAGTAAACCATAAATGTCATGTTTTTAGACAGATAGAAAACAACTTAGATCTATTAGAAAACTTAATCGACTGTAACGTTTAAACAATATGGAGCTAGATTGTCTTTTCCAATTTATGCCTATGCATGTTTAATTTTCTATATTCGCATTTTCTTAAGAAATGGCAAGTCCTTGATGGTGAATGTTGAATTTTGTCACACATTGATTTGGGTACCTGATATCTATGTTAGACCATGGGTTGCTTATGATGGGTTGCGAAGACTTAGTTTCATGGATCTACCAATCGATTCTTTGTTTTTGGTTCTTATTATGTTCAGTTGGATCCTTTTCCTACTTAGGGACCATTCATGTATTTAATGACCGATGTGGTCGTATGTATTATTGGTTTAAGTATGCCTTGATGGCAGGATGTAAATGATGTGAACCTTATGTATTCTTCACCCTATTATTTTATCATAGGGGTCTTGTAGTTGAGCAGACCCGAAGATGTAGCCCACTAGGGGTGAACTCCGATACCATTTCGGTGTTATGTGGTGTTTATGTTCTTTTGTTTCCTCTTTAATTTAGCATATATGAATGTCATTATGTTAAAATGTGTAATTTGGAATTAGATGAAGTTAATCATAAATGCATGTATGTAGTCATCCCATAAATGCGGTAATTTGGATCACAAAGAATGTAAATTCGAATAATTAGAATGTATTAATTTGTTGATAATGCAATTAAAGTATGCTTGGAAAGCATTCGTTAGTTCATTATAACATTAAAATATGTAATGTATTAGATGCATGACTTATGTTTTAATAAAAGTTTGGGCAAAATGTATGGTTAAACTTTAATGGATGTACTTCATCAAGTTTTCTATATCATTAACCCTAATGGATGAACTCATCATGTTATCTAAATCTTAACTCTAATCGATGAACTTCATTATGCTATCTATATTTTAACTTTAATGGATGTACCTCATCAAGTTATCTATATCATTAACCTTAATGGATGAACTCATCATGTTATCTAAATCTTAACTCTAATGGATGAACTTTATTATGCTATCTATATTTTAAATTTAATGGATGTACTTCATCAAGTTATCTATATCATTAACCTTAATGGATGAACTCATCATGTTATCTAAACTTTAACACTAATGGATGAACTTCATTATGCTATCTATATTTTAACTTTAATGGATGTACTTCATCAAGTTATCTATATCATTAACCTTAATTGATGAACTCATCATGTTATCTAAATTTTAACTCTAATGGATGAACTTCATTATGTTACCTTTATTTTAACTTAATGGATGAACTCATCATGTTATCTATGTTTTAACCTCAATGGGTGAACTTCATCAAGTTATCTATATTTTAATTCTTAATGGATGAACTCATCATGTTAACTATATTTTCAACCGAAATGGATGAACTTGTCTTGTTATCTATAATTTTAATTTACTAAATGATTATATCCTTGTTTAAAGTAATTAACTGGTAATTAAGTAAATCAACTTAATTAGGATAATTAGCGTGGGTTGAATTAAGTGTTGAATCTAGTAATCATGTTGGGAAACCCTTTAGGTGTTAGCTAAGTATTCCGCTATGTGATCTAAGCTTATGATAACTCATGGTATCTTTTGTTGTTCTTAAAACTCTTAAAAAAAAAATATTTGCACTCTATTCTTGAGTTTTAGCCTTATCCCTTCGGGGTTTCCTGGTGGAGCATTACATAACGATTCTCCTTCTATCCCAGACCTAGACATTCAAGAAGATTTTGTAGTGTCGTAACCGGTTGTAGAATCGTATCACCTCCTCCTTGATCCTACTGATGTTGCTCATCATGGTGTGACTCTTCAAAAACCTCAGGATGAGGATTGAGATGAGTACCCATGTGACCACCATGATTGCGGCCACAACCTCTACCTCTAGCAGGCATCTTGTCTAAACAAGACGCAAAAGAGTCTATGAGCTAAAATCTAGGGCAAATAAGAAAAATAATAACAAGAAGGGATACACCACTAGGATACCCCACACTAATATGTGCTAACTCACACAATGGGCTCATATGAAACCAGAGTACCCAGTGTATGAACTATTGTAAATTTGGAGGAATTTATTAGGTGTTGCATTGATGTCAATACTAGCTTGTTTGGTTGTCTACTGGGTTTCGATAGAGTGGTTGGATTGTGATGTTGATCAGGAGATCATCTATGGTATTCTCCAGTATGTTTATTTTGGTCGAATTGGTTTGGTTCAATCATTCATGTGCATGTCACATTTAGTTGATTCGATATTTCATGATGCAGAAGCTATCATATGTTCTAGTAAGCCTTTTGGTTACCGGTAGAGCTTTGTTGAAGATCTTTTGATGGATTCGATAAGTGGTGTTGGTGTATCTTCTAGAAGGTTATCAGGATGTTGATGGTTATCATGTTCATGTTCTAGTTGATCGGTGCTGTTGCATTTGTCTTATGGTGACATGTTTTAGGTCAAGTGTTATTCTACTAGGTTATAGACCAGTTTATGTAATGTGTTGGTGGATGCTCCTAATGCTTTACCAATTGGATTTATTGTTTGGATAATGTTGTTTCGGTCTTAGGCTTACTTGGATTATCATTGGTTTGAGGGTTTATGTAATGAAATTATTGTATTATCTCTTAGGTGGTCGACCTAATTGTTTAGGTCCCAGGTTGGTATAAATATGATGTAAGATCTCTTTTGTAGATCATCGGTCATGGATTATGGGATTATTTTTGTGTGAATAAAGTTGTAATCATATGCAGAGGTTTTGGTAGATCAAAGGTGATCGAATTGGGTTTGAGTAAGAGGTTTAAGACCTCCATCATTGAGCTTAACCAAAACTATACTCAGGCATAGGAGATGCTATTCTAGCAGTTCAATCTTCATTCCGGATTGTAGTCCAAAGATTTCTTGTAGTTAGTGAGGCTCCTTTGTGATAAGAAGTTCACTCTAGGTTGTTGGCCTTCTTGCATGTGCAGGCCCCTTATATGTAATATTTATTGATGTGATCAGTGGATAGATATTGTGGGTCTCTAATCCCACCATGGTTTTTCCTCATTGAGGTTTTCCACTTATAAATCTGTGGTGTTATGGCGTTCATCTTTGTGGTTGCATTATTACTTTTTATTATTTTCTTTTATGCTTACCGGTTGCTAAGTTGGTGTGTTAATAAGGTTAAAATTAATCATTTCGGGAGAACACTGATTCACCCCCCCTCTTAGTCTTCTTGGATTCCAACAATTGTTATTAGAGCCTGGTGCCTCGGAATAAGTCTACTAGCTTGAGGAAGATCATGTATCCAGAATCCATGGAGATGAGTTTGAGGAAAGAACTTGAAGTAGCTCTTGAATACTATGATGCTGAAAGATTGAGGAACATGAAGCTAGAAGATGAGCTGAGATTTGCGAAGGAATTCATCTTTACTCTGCAAAAGAGGTTGTCATTTGCTCAAGTCAAAAGGAAAGACCTCTATGATCAATTATAAAATTAGGATGATGGACAAAAGAATTCTCTTAAGGAACTATGTCAGAAGTTGAATAAGGAAAATGGTTTCATGAAGAATGAAATGCAAGCCCTAACCATGAGGATGTCCAAGGAAATTGAAGATCAGAAGAAGAATGAAGAAAATATTTCCAAATCTTTGAAAGAAAGATCTGAAGAATGCATTAGGCTGGCACATGAGAATTATATATTGAGAAGTGAATTGGTACAATCTCATAAAAATGAACAATAGTTGGAAAGAATGATGATAGTCCTAAGAGGTGATCTAGATGCTACAAATGAATACAAAGACAAGTTTAAGGTTAGTTTTGCAAAGCTAGATGAACTAGTGAATAATCAAAGGGACACTGGAGGTCCTGGATTTGAGCATGGAGAAAACTCCAGTACTGCAAATCAGGATGATACATCCAGTCAGAAGAACAATCATGAGAATCCACCAGTCAACCAGAATCAAAGGTCATTGATAAGGCAACCTAATGCACATAAATTTAATGCTAGATGTTTTTTTTTCAATAAGTTTGGTCATATGGCAAGTCAATGCATAAATGGAGTCAATCAGAACAATAATTCAGGTACCTGTGAGTGTTTCAATTAAAAAAAGTATGGTCATAGGACAACAAATTGTAGAATGAATGTGAAATGTCATGCATGTGGAAAGTTTGGACATATGGCTAATCAATGTAGGTCAAGGAATAATCAAGGTTACAACAAGGTAATTCAAAATAACAATGTCACTTGTTATGCATGCAACAAAGTAGGACACATTGCTAAATTTTATAGAAGCAAGAACCTACCGGCAGGAAATGACAAATCTAATAAGAAGAGAAAGAAAAAAGTTGATGATATCAGGAAGGAGAATGAGAAGAAGTGGATTAGAAATTCTGAGGATCAACCGACAGAATTAAATACCTCATATGCTCATCCAACATAACAAGGTGTTCCTGCACCTACAGAAAACTCATCCGGTAACTAAGGCATTAGCCGTAGGGGGAGGAAATTTGATGACAGATCTTGCATTGTCTCTGGCAGTGGTTTGAAACCTATTTCGGACTTTGGAGAAGTCAGTTTGAAGGTTAAACGATGAAGATTTGTTGGATATTGGATCTGGTTTGGTTTACCGGTAAGACATTGTGATTTATGGTTTGGTCATACACCTACTGTTAAGTGTTTCAGAATCTTTGGTAGTGAATTGGAAAGTTTGATCCTAGATGTGATGAAGGGATATTTCTTGGTTATTCAAATGAAAGCAAAGCATATAGATGTTATAACAAAAGATTGTAGAGAAATGTCTAGGAGGATGAGTAGTACAAAGGTCAAATCAGAACTTATGAAGGAGAACCAGAAGTGGAAATGATCATAACTGATCCGATAGTCCCTGCACCAGAAAAAAATGTTGAACCAGTTACCCTGATAGTATAAGAAAATTCAACAGTAACTGAAAATTAGAGTAGAGGAATAGAAAAGTCAGAAGACTCCTAGGTATGTAAGGTTGAATCATTCAGAAGATTAGATCATTGGAGATAAGAGAAAAGGAGTAATGACAAGGAGAAGGTCGGCAACTAAAGAGGTATGCTTAATTTTTCTAATTGAACCAACATTAGTAGATGAAGCATGTAAGGATGAATTTTTGATGAAAGCTATGGAAGAGGAATTGGATAAGATAGAAAAGAACAACACCTAGACTTTAGTTCCCCGACCTAAAAATAAGAATATTGTTGGAACTAAATGGGTTCTTAGGAATAAATTGAATGAAGATGGACAAGTTGTGAGGAATAAGGCTATATTGGTCTACTAAGGATATTCTTAGACGGAAGGAATTGATTATGATGAATCTTTTGCTCCGGTAGCAAGGATTTTTAGGTATGGTTTATAGTTTATGATGATTTTACACTATGTGCATATACATATGCAGATTGGGCTAGAGATATAGATCACCGGAAAAGAACATCCGGTGGAATTTTCTTTCTTGGAAAATAACTTGTTTCATGGATCAGAAAGAAACAGTCATGTACTTCTTTATCTACTGCTGAAGTTGAGTATGTTGTTGCTGCCACTAGTTGTACATAAGTTCTATGGATGAAGCAAATGTTGAAAGATATAAAGGTATATTGTGATGAACCAATAGTTATTCATTATGATCACTCTACTACTATTGACATATCAAAGAATCTGGCATTTCATTCTACGACAAATCACATATCAATCTCGTATAACTTTTTGAAGGAAAAGGTGGAAGAAAATGAAGTCAGATTAGTTGAAGTGAACACTAAAGAGAAAACTACAAATATCTTCACTAAACCTTTGCCCAAGGAATCATTTGAGTACTTTAGAGGAAGATTGGGGTCTTTGCCCCTCTGGTTGAGACTTAAGTGATGTTGATTGGAATCAGTCTGGTATACATTATTAGAACTATCATTCATTCTGGATTGATGAATTGGTTCTACTACTTAGGGGGAGTAGTCAACTGTGTGGTTCAAAGGATCTATGGTTTTTCTTTAATATTTATGCCAGATTTATGACATTGATATCAAAGGGAGAGAGATATACATGTGAAAAATAGAGATTAACATAGATGCCAGTCAAAGGGGGAGGAACAAAATTTTAAATTGGTTGTATCCCACTGGGAGAGTTTGGTCTATGGATGGTTAATTGGTATAGAGATAATTGGTTCAGAACTTCATTGATATATCATCTGTGGGATATTGTTCAATGTCTTCCATTGGGGGGAAACCTGTTTGGCATTTCTTGGCACTTGGATATTTTTCACATCTAGTGTTGCCATCAATGCCAAATGGGGAGATTGTTGGCAATTTGGAGGAATTGATTATGTGTTGCATTGATGTTTGTCATTGATGTTAACACTAGTTTGTTTGGTTGTCTACCGGGTTTTGGTAGAGTGGTTGGATTTTGATGTTGATATGGAGATCATCTTCGATATTCTTTGATATGTTCAATTTGGAGGAATTGGTTTCGTTCGGTCATTCATGTGCATTTCATATTCAGTTGGTTCAGGATTTAATGATCCAAAAGCTATCATATGTTCTAGTAATCCTTTTGGTTATTGGTAAGGTTTTTACTGGCAGATCTTTGCTTAAGATCTTTTGATGGATTCGATAAGTGGTTTTGGTGCAACTTCTAGAAGGTTCTCAAGATGCTGATGGTTATTATGTTCATGTTCCAGTTAATTGGTGGTGTTGCATTTGGCTTATGGTGACCTATTTTAGGTCTAGTGCTATTCCGCTAGGTTATGGACCGGTTTATGTAACGTGTTGGTGGATGCTCTTGATGCTTTAGTACCAGTTCAATTTATTGTTTGGATAATTTCATTTCGATCTTAGGCTGACTTGGATTATCATTGGTTTGGTTTATTTAATGGAATTATTGTATTATCTTTTAGGTGGCCGACCTAATTGTTTAGGTCCCGGGTTGGTATAAATATGATGTAAGATCTGTTTTGTAGATCATTGGTAATGGGCTATGGGATTATCTATGTGCGAATAAAGTTGTAATCATATGCAAAGGTTTTGGTCGATCATAGGTGATTGAATTGAGTTTGAGTAAGAGGTTTAAGACCTCCGACATTGAACTTAACTGGAACTGTACTTAGGCATAGGAGATGTTGTTCTAGCAGTTCAATCTTCATTCTGGATTGTAGTCCAAAGATTTTTTATAGTCAGTAAGGCTCCTTTTGTGATGAATATTACGCTCTAGGATGTTGGCCTTCCTACATGTGTAGGCCCCTTATATGTATTATTTATTCATTTGATCAGTGTACAAATATTGTGGGTCTCTAATGCCACTGTGGTTTTTCCTCATTGAGGTTTTCCACATATAAATTTGTGGTGTTATGTTGTTCATCTTTGTGGTTGCATTATTACTTCTTGTTATTTGCTTTTATGTTTACTGATTGATAAGTTGGTGTGTTAATAAGGATAAAATTAATCATTCTAGTAGAGCATTGATTCACCCCCCCCCTCAGTGTTCTTGGATTCCAACATGAACATGGGCTCTGATACCAGATGTAATGCCACCAAAATACCCTAGAAAAATAATCTAAATCCTACTAACAAATGGAAATACTTTTTTTTAAAAACCATCCATAACACTATGATAACATTAACATAGATCAAAATATGTCTTGCAAAAATCATTACATGATGGGAGAGGAGAAGCAAGGGGAGCGGCGAGCGGGAAATTCAAATTTCAAACCTGGGAATGGCAGATTTCTTGGGGATGGTAGTCTTTCTGCGGATGGAACTAATAATCAGGTTGGTTTCTAGGCATCTCAAGGTACCGAAGGGGACAAGGGGACAATCAAATTGGTGGAAGGCAAAGATTCCAAAAATAGGGACCCACATGATAGAGGTAAGGAAAAAAAATTATCTTCTCTTTTTGGAGTGAGGTTGCTGGTGAAAATTGGGCTTCCGGAAGTTAAAAATATATCTGCTCCTGCGATAGGGGTTGTTGCTATTTCTGTTCTGGATAAGCTGGTGGATATCACTATGTCTAGATTAGCTATGACCTTAGTTGGAAGGTTTTCTGGTTTTAGGCCTAATATTGATGTTGTTAGGAATTTTATAAGGAGGAAATGGGTTCTCAAAGGTCAAGTGGATGTGGCGGCTTTGCCTATGGGTTTTTTTTCCTTTGCTTTTAATTTTGAAGAAGACATGAATAAAGCTCTTTGTGAAGGACAATGGATGTTTGGTGAGTCAACCTTGGCTTTACAGAAATGGGCTCCAAACCTCTCTCTTGATGAGTCCTTTTTTGTGTTGGTGCTTGTGTGGACATGTCTCCTTGGCCTCCCATTGGAGTTCTGGAATGAGGAAGTCTTCAAGGGGATCACAAGTTCGTTTGGAGAACTTCTCTTGATCGATCCAATGACTGCTGCAAAATCAAGGTTGGTTTTTGCCCATATCTATGTTAGTGTTAATCAAATGATGGATATGCCTCAATCTATTGAGATTATATCTAAATTGGGGAAATGGACCCAAGTGATTGAATATGAATCTCTCCCATTTGCTTGTTTTAATTGTAAAAATTCAGGTCATTGGGCAAAATCTTGGCCGCTTAAGAAGAGTAGTAAGAGTGATAGTAGTTCGAAGCAAAAATGATAAACAAAAGGAAAGAGAGAAGACCCACCAGTAGAGTGTGTTCCTAATAAGGAAGTGATTGAGTTGGAAAATGAGGATAAGAAGGAAATGAATAGTAATAACGAAAAATATGTTTGTGCTTGCTTTAATAATGAAATAGAAAGTATCAAAGAGGAAGAGAAAAGGATAGAGGCAAATGCCAAAAAATCTAATTCAGAGACCCAGAAGGGAGGGCCTGTCAGTCGGGATAAAGTTGAGGAAAGTTCCAATGATGATGCTTTTGCCTCATCTATTATAAAAGCAAATGGGGGAGACTTCAATGAAGCACAGGACTATAACATTTCAGCTTTTGAGCCTCTTTTGTTATTAACCAATGGAAGCCCTAAGCCATCTCAATGCAAAACCCCATCTAAAAGTTTGGAAATGGTGGCTCTAGAGGGAAAGCTTAGGATTCTTAGTACTAAAGAAGGGAAATCAAATAATGGAGGACCCAATGGAGGTATCTCAACTAGAAGCAAGAATAAGAAAGTGGCAAATGTTGGAAGCCACAACAAAAAGTAGGGGAGACCTCTAATAAATCAAAGGGAACAAGAAAGTTGGAAGAACCATGCTGATGGAACACAGAGCTCCATCGAGTCAGCCTTATCCCTGGTTAAAGTATGAAGATACTTTCTTGGAATATAAGAGGGCTGAATGCCCCCCATAAGCAGGACGTGTTACGTAATATTATAAGAGATCATAAACTGGATGTTATCCTTGTTCAGGAAAATAAGATGTGTAAGGATAAAGTGGAAAGGATTAAAATATTCAAAAATAATGGAGTAATAGGAACTAGTTCATAGGGTGCCTCCAGAGGAACAACGATTTTTTGGAACCAAAATACTATTATAGGCAAGGAAATCATTTCAGAAGTCAATAGGACCTCAGTTCTACTCGAGCATATCAAGGATAACTTTATTTGGGTTATCACTAATGTCTATGTGCCTAACACTAAAGCTGGGAGATCTAAATATTGGAGGAGCCTTGCTGAAGATAGATTAAATTTTGCTGATAAAAGATGGATAATAATGGGAGATTTCAATATTCTGCTTAAAGAGGATGAGAAGATGGGAGGCCTTCCCTTGCAGCTAGAAGGAAAACAAGATCTCATGGACTTTATTAATGATCAAGCTCTTATGGATGTGGATCTCCAAGGGATTAATTATACCTGGACCAATCGTAGAACTAGAGCTGATCTTATTCAAGTAAGGTTAGATAGATCCTTGATTTCTCCTGAGTGGTTATCAAAGTATAGTTGTTCTTTGGTGCCTATTATTAGGATTGGATCTGATCATTTCCCTATTTCTTTTACTTCCAATTCTTTTTCTGCTAAGAGAAATTTCCCTTTTAGATTTGAAGAAGCTTGGTTATCCCATCCGTCTCTAGAAGCTTGTGTTGTTGATTGGTGGAGCTCTAAGGTTGAGGGAATGACTTTATTTAGAATAGCCAAAAAGCTCAACTTAATAAAGGCCAAAATCAAAATTTGGAACAAAGAGATATTTGGGTATATCTTCAAAAATAAAGCCCAAATTAAGACTAAAATTAAGGAAGTCCAAGATAAAATCCAAGAGGAAGGGCTTTCAGAGGATTTGAGATTTGTTGAAAATGGTTTGTTGTCTAAATACCACACAATTAATTCTAATGAAGAGACATTTTGGAGACAAAGATCAAGAGCCTTGTATTTGAAGGAAGGTGATAAATGCACCTGGTTTTTTCACTTAACTGCTCTAAAGCACAGGGCAGTTAACATGATATCCAGGTTATCTTGTAATAGGGGGATTTTATCGGATGAAAATGACATAAGGAAGGAAGCTCTAGATTTTTTTAGAAATCTCTTGGGAGAAGTGGATGATCTTGATCTCAGTAATCAAAACCTTCTTTTGTAGGCTATCCCTCTCATATTGAATTAGGATGACAATAAAAATCTCTCTTGGATACCTTCTATTCAGAGAATAAAAAAGGCGGTGTTTTCATTTCAGGGAGATAAGTCTCCTGGTCTGGATGGGTTTCCTATGTTCTTCTTCCAATCCTTTTGGCACATTGTGGAGACTGATATCTATAATGGAGTTAAAGAATTCTTTGGTTCTAGAAGGATTTTAAAAGAACTGAATGTGACCTTCATTGTTCTAATTTTGAATATTTTAGGACCTGACTCTCTTAGTAAGTTCAGACCTATTAGCCTTTGTAATTATGTTTACAAGATATTGTCTAAGGTTCTTACTTCTAGAATGTTGGATATTCTTCCCAGAATTATTTCAGCTTAGCAAAATGGTTTTGTTCCTGGTAGACAGATTCTGGATTCCATTATTTCAGTTCATGAAAATATTCACTCTCTTACGGCTGCTAAAAATCAAGGTTTTTTTCTTAAGCTAGATATGTCTAAAGCCTATGATAGATTGAATTGGAAATTTGTTTTCAGAATTATGAAAGCTTTTGGGTTTGAGGAAAAAGTTATTTAGCTCTACTCTCAGTTGATGGAAACTTCCTCCTCTGTTGTTATTGTTAATAGATCCCCTTCCAGTTTCTTCAAAAGCACTAGAGATCTAAGACAGGGGGATCCCATTTCCCCTATCTTGTTTACTATTTTAGCTGAAAGTTTGGGTAGATTTATAATTAGAAATGTGGAAGAAGGTAATCTCAAAGGCCTGAAACCTTCATCGTCCAATGTTACTTGTACTCATGAATAGTTTGTTGATGATTCAATTACTATGGGGGAAGCAACTATTAGGGGAGCAAGAAATATGAAGAATGTTATGGATACTTATGAATCTACTTCTGGCCAAAAAAATTAATTGGGATAAGAGCTTGTTGTTCTTCATCAATATGCCTATTGAAAGACAAATAAGGATTGAAAGAATTCTTGGATGTAAAATTTTTGAGTTTCCCTCTACTTACTTGGGGCTTCCCCTTTGTATTAAGCCTTCGGAGAATTTCAGGATGAAGCTGGTTGATAGATTCAACTCTAAATTGGTTGGTTGGAAAGGAGCTATCCTAAGTCAAGCGGGCAAGGTTATGCTGCTGAAAGCTACTCTTTAAAACCTGTCTATTTATGCCCTCAGTCTATTTAAAATTTTGAGAAAGTTTGTGGAGGCAATTGAAAGAATCCAAAAAAGGTTTCTTTGGTCAGGAGTGGAAGACAAGAATAGAATTCCCCTCATTGCTTGGAACAAAATCTATTCTCCTAAGGCTTCTAGGGGGTTGGGTTTAAGGAATATTAGTTCTATGAATAATGCCTTGTTAGCAAAACAAATCTAGAGAATGAAAGGAGAGGAAAGAGAATGGAATTTAATCTAGAAAAAGAAATATCTTTATATGCAAGCTTCCGCGGAAGAATTTCTAGATTACTCTTTTATAGTTGAAGGTTTTGCAATTTGGAATGTAGTTCAAATGGCTAAAAGTTGGGCTGTTGCTAGAAGAATGTGGAAATTGGGGAATGGAAGAATTATCAGATTTTGGGAAGATAGATGGCTTCTGGATAAACCTTTGGAGGATATTCCAATCCTTAAAGATTGGAAATATTAGTTCAAAAATAGGTATGGTGGTTTGGTTAGAGACTATTGGAGAAATGGGAAATGGACTGAGTTCAGCCAGCAATGTTCGAGATTAAAGTTTCTTGAGATTTTGCTTTCTTCTAAAATTTTGAGGGACAATAAAGAGAATAGTTTGATTTGGAGGGAGACCCCAGATGGGAATTACTCTATGCCTTTGGCTGTGGCTATCCACAACAAAGCTCTGGAAGAGATTCCTATTTGGGCTAAAGTGTGGAATAAGAAGTTAAACCCTAAAGTTAATATCTTTTTTTAGATTTTTATCCAAAATAAGGTGCCGACTCTTGATAACCTCCAAAAGCATGGATTTGTTTTTCCTAACAGGTGTTCTCTTTGTTGTAGGGAAGAGGAGTCTTCTTATCACATTCTCTACCAGTGTACTTTTAGCCATGAAATTTGGAAAATTATTTTTAGTAGGTGGAAGTTGAGCTGGGTTTTCTCGAACTCTCTGGGGGAGTCCTGGCAGCAATGGTATTGTCCTAATTCTAACCCTAAGAATGTTGAGCTATGGAAACTTACTCTCCCTAATGTTATCTGGAACATCTGGAAGGAGCGCAACAACAGGATTTTTAGGGATAAAAGTGCTCATCTTGAAGTTGTGGTGGATAAAATCTATAGAGGTATATTTGAATGTTTAAATGGAACTGATCATGGATTAGCGGCTAAAGAAGACTCTAATGATAGATGGAACCTTTCAATTATCAAATCAAGTAAGGAGAAGTGTAGGGATGGTCTGGTGCAGTGCTTTCCATATCAGGGATGGATAAGGCCAACTTTGATGGGGCATTGAAGGGGAACTCGGGTAAAGCTGGTTATGGGAGCATAGTCAGGAATTTTGCTGGAAGTTGCCTTGTGGCAGTTGCTGGCCCCCTGGGTAGTCAAACTAGTCATTATGCAGAAGCATTTGTCGCTTTGAATACTTTGATTATTGCTAAGAATCTAAATCATGAAAAATTATGGCTAGAGGGAGACTCGCTAAATATTATCAAGTGCCTGAAGGGGGAAACTGAGCCATCGTGATCTATAGAAAACATAATTTTTAAAGCTAGAGAAAGTATTGCTAGCTTTAAAGTTATTATAATTGAACATGCCTTTAGAGAAAAAAATTTGGTTGTGGATGGCTTGGCAAACCTAGGCGTTAATTCTAAAGCTCAAAGCATTTGGTACGGGGAAGGTAATATTAATTTTAATATTAAAGATCTCCTAAGAAAGGATAGATTCATGGGGGAAGAAGGACCACACAATCAATTATGATAGCTGTAATGAGTAATCTATACATGTATAGAAAGGTTATGATTACATGGCAAAGTGGCAGAATCCTAGTCAAAGATATTAATCGTCCGCACACTTTGTGGGTCTACATTTTCAAAATTTTGAGAGACAACGGGAAGGAAGCTCCAAAATTGCAAAAGAACAGAGTTGGTATTTTGAACTTGAATATGGGAGGGGATCTAAGGAGGGAGGAACCAGATAATATCTCTAGATGGGAGGAAATACCAAAGGTATGGACTAAGCTGTAAAAAGGGTTCACGATGAATTTCATGGAGAAGCTGGTCGATTATGATAAAAGGTAGGGTTAATCTTGCAGTCTCTAAAATTACTGAAAACTAGAGTAATGGGTCATTTAAAATCCATGGTGTGAGGTTTAAATTGGATGCGGGTCTCATAGTGACTATAATAGGTATGCCCCACTCAGGTCTCAATTTTTTTAGAGATTTGAAAGTTTCTAACATCGTAGTTAAGCTTTTTCTGCGTAAGGAGAAGGAGAGGGAAAAAATTTGTAAAGCAATGGGGGGTTATTATGATGCTTCCAACATTAAGAAAATATGGGGTTGTGTGTTGAATGCTATCATGCAATACATTACAATGGAGGGTCATTTTACTAGGGCCCACACATACCATTTTGTGTTGTTAAATCATTTCAGGCATGAGAAAAGGGTTTCCCTACCCTACTACCTCTTCAGGTCTCTATCGAGGTCTCTTAATAAGCATAAGAAGAATCCTTCGAATCCGGTGCTTCATTGTGGCCTCATCTTGCTCATTTATGAGCACTGCAAAATCCTTGCTATCTAGGAAAACAAGAGATTGTCTATGTCTCCAGGGAAAGGCCAGAGAAAGTTGGAGGAAGGTGGACCCAGCAAGGAAGAGTCAACTCCAAGCAAAAAGAGCAAAAGTGTTACTGGGATGAAAATCCAAGTGGACAAGAATGATTCAGAGGATATCGAAAAAGATGGCTATGAGATGGAAATGGATGAGTCTGGAGGGGAGGAAAGTTGGAAAGATGAGGACATGGGGGAAGAGGAAGGTAAAGCTGAGGATGTGTCAGACCATGATAGTCCTACTCACAGTGCTAGCTTAGGCAATGACAATAGCTTGCCAATGGAGGAGAAGGATGATAAGATTAATGAGGAAAAAGAAATGGATATTGAGAAGGAGAAGAATAAGGAACCCGAGCAGGAAATGGTCAAGGAGAATCTGAGCAAGGATAAGGAGTGTGCTGGAGAAGGGTTATTTCTGGATAATCTCAAAAACCTAACTAAGGCTAGATTGGGTTTTGATAGGTGGACTTATGAATTTATAAAGAATCAGGAAAAAAATGGGAAGCAGTTGGAAGAGAAAAGGATGGAAGATGAAATGTACCAGAAGAAATGGAAGTAAGACATGGAGGAAAAAGCAAAGAAGATGGAAGCTCAGATTGATAATCTGGAGGAAGGAAAAGCTACAATGAAAAACCTGTTGGGAATGATTCTGGATATCTTGACAATTGTCACTAAGAACCTAGGGGAAATCTCTAAGGTCCTTGAAAGCTCCAGCTCTCCCAAATTGGTCGTGGACCTTGACATTAATGAAGATGCAATCGAGACTGGGATTGCAGAAAGTACTTCTGCTGGAGCGACAAAGAAAATAATGGCAAACATGAAGAAAGTTGTTGTGGCCTCATCTAAGGAAATCCCTAAACTTAGGGATAATATTAAAGAACTATATGGGATTAGCTAATGCCCTGAAAAACATAGAGTAGTTCCTTTTCTATGCTTTGTCTGTTTTGGTTGGTCGTGCTGGTTTTATGGGGCATTTTTGCTGGTTTTTTGCTAGTTGTTATGTTGGTTTTTCTATTGTATGTTCCTTCATGTTTCTTAATGCTCTTTTTTTCTTAAGGATCTTTTGTAAAGGGTTTCGGGGCCCCTTCGAAACCTGCTTTTACCGTAATAAAAAACATTAACATAGATCAACTTAGCATCATTAAATTGCAAGACCACATAAAGGTACATGCATGAAAGCATAAATAAACATTACATAAGTGGAGTAATTCTATCAAACATTCCTTCAATTACATTCTTGGAACATAATCATTCCCTAGGGTATCTTAACGTCACTACTTGACCTCATCTCATTACAACATTTATCTAAATAGGTCATATTTATCATACTCTAACCATTTACTTATGCATCTAGTCATCATTACCATTTAAGAATAGGTGATTCTCATAGTATACTCTAATAGAACATTATAGAAATCATTTAACCTTTGCTATCAATGATCACCTAGTTACTCAAGTAAAGATCAATGATATCTACTCCATTGCTACTATCATTCATTCTACATCATAACATGATGATAACCATCTCATAAATGCAATGCAACTCAAATACATAAAAAATATTCCATTTTACATAGATTCTTTAAACTCATAACAAATATCCATTACATCATGAAAGAGTCATAGAGCTATACCTAATTCTAACATCATGTCCTATTATGAATTTCCTTCATCAATTGCGTGTTAATACCATATACAAGGACACATCATTTCTTTAATATACACATTTCATTATGATACAATATCTTCTCTTCCAAGAATATAGAAATCAGCTCTAAAGTGCAATCGCATGAAGAATCCAATAATCCATGCACACTATGCTTAGGAAAGTATCCCAATGGAAGAAGGAAATCAACCACCTGACCATGAGAAACCAATCAAGGAACCACCCACCCCCCATGCTAGAAGATGACAAAGGTTCCAACTCAGACTCAAGCACTAAGCTGGCACCTATCAACCAAAGGATACAATCATGACTTCACAAGACTCAAATACATTAATGCAACACCAAAGTACAACACATGGCTAAATATATGCGATCAAACTCAAGTGGTAAATCAATAAATTAAGTCATATGGAAAATGGATACATGTGGGGTAGAGTGTCATCACATTCTAACCTCATGTGGCATCTGTCTCCACCTTGGATTTACTCAAGGGAGATCGGGTATACCGCTCCAACGGTCTTCCCAATCTAGGATCCCAAAAACACCTCCCTAGGTCCATCCAATTGGGGAATACAGTATCATATTATTTATCTTGATTAGGTGTATTCCTAAATACCCAACCCACTAATTAATTATTATTATTTTGTCACTTGCAATTATGCCATCAACTCTTCATGTGGTTCCATAGGTTTATACCCCCTTCCTAGAGATCTAGTACTCACAACCTAGGTCCAACACATGCAAGAGCCCACTCCCCCATCCATGAACCAAGTTTATAAGGTAAATATACATCCATATAACATAAAACAAAATCATGAAGGCTCAAAAGAGATATAAGAACAAATACCACAACTTGAACACCAAATTGAGCAAAATAGACTCATAAACCAAGCTCATAGAAATAAGCCTTCACCAGAACAAACATAAAGATAAGCCAATCATGGATGAAAACCATAAAAGAGATCAAGATAACATAAAATCCTCAACAGTGAGGCATAACACATCCCACTAGAGCCATACTTAGAATAATCCCTCAACAATGAGGCATTCTCCCTCTTGTTGGAGCCACATATCGCACATAAAACACCCCAATGGTAAGGCATGGACCCTCTTACCAGAGTACATGAAACATAATAAGGAATCAAAATACATCATAAACAACTCTAAGAATGTCAACATAGACTGCACAAACCTCTGGAGTAAACCTACAATCCAAAAATGCACAAAAACAGGCTTAAAACTGACTTTCAGAGACCCTCGGAACTGTTCAGCACCCCTGGTTCCTAGGATAGCACCCCAAGTATTTTTTCTAGTGCTTTTGGTACTTGCCACATTGCATAGTAGTTTTGGTCTTTGGGATGGTGTTTTTGGTCTCTAGGCTTGCATTTGCAAATCAGGACCTCTTGCACCCTTGGTATGTTTGTCAGTGCCCCTGGTACAGATACTGGCACTTCTGGAGTGCAGGTTGGAACCCCTGGTATGTAGGGTACCATCCCTGGTCCTTTTGACAACTCTTTTGGGTGATTGCATGGCATTTTTGGTAGATTTTTATAAAACAACCCAATACTAAGGCATAAGGCTTAGGAGGGGTCTCAAGAAGACTTTGGGGTGCAAAACGACCCTCATACAACACACAAGTGGTCCAGGACATCCAATTACTGACATGATCATCAAACATAACAAGTTCACAATCACTGCAAAAAGTTGCATCAAGAAATATTTCTCCCATAGAGCAAAATTGAGGTTTAGGAAGCCAAATTGGTCAAGGAAGAGCAAGAACAGGTTGCAAACACTCAAGAGAGGTTCAAGAAAGCTAGACAGGGTCAAATTGCAGCCAATGCAAGAGGATTAATTATGTTTGAACATTCACAGTGCTATCATAGAGAATACCTAGGCATACAAAAGATATAAGACACCAAAACAAGCTTGATCCAAAGGGGATTTTACAACCCGCTCAAGGGAATAAACAAATGCAATACCAAACATGATTCAACACTTTCCCAGAAGCACAATCAAACACATAGAATACACTTGAGCTCCCAGCAAATAAAATTTCCAAAAAGAGAATCAAATAAATGCAGTTTTCCCCAAACCATACACCACCAAATATAAATCAATCTATTGCAAAACATGAAATCATCCCCCCCCCAGACAATCTTTTCTAGACAATGCAAACAATCTTTCCGAAACCAAAAATGCAGAGTACCAATAAATGGAACCAACCTAGAAAAAGATGAAACAGGTTGAAAAATAACTGAAGGTGCAATCCAATTCTAACAAGAATCTTCAACAATCTCAATCCCAAACCATAACAAATCCTTCAATATTCATATCTTCAAAGCTTTCAAAATTTTCCAACCCCCGTGAATGCACAAGAAGCTTGATAAATACAAAAAATAGTTCAAAAACTATATTGGAATCCGACCAATGAAAATATTCCAAAAAACTATATTAATCACCTAACCTATATAATTTCGAGGCAAATATTATTTCCTCGATATAATTTACCTACCTATTAATATTTGACCAATCATATGCAATTGTAGGCAATATATATTCATTTTTCAATTACCGATAAACACAATTTATAATAATACATTAAATAATAATAGTTCATCACTTAATATAATCAATTAATAAATTAAAAGCATAAAGCCTTAGAAATAGGAACCCACTTAAAAATATAAAATCAAATCTCAAAATGATGATAAATAAATTGATAAAGTCAACAAATTCAAAAATCAATAATAATTAATAATTAAATAAGGCTCAACAACAATAAATAAATAAATATAAATATTATCAAATAATTGATAATCCTCAAATAAATAAACAAATAAATAGATAAATAAATAAATATTCAACAATAAAGCAATACAAATAAATAATAATTTCATAATGGATAAACCATCAAATAATAAATAAACCAATCATTAAAATAATTAAATCTCACCAATCATAAAGATCCATCAATAAATAGATAATTGATGATTAGAAATACACCATGATTAAATCAATTAATCGATCAAATAAATACTTACAACCTAATATTTAAATAATCACACATAACCACATAAACATAGACTCTAATCCACTTATGCCAAGGGAAAAACATGACACAAGATTCTTGCACCGAGGCACAATCGACAAGGTACACATCTTAGACCTAGAGTGTGTGAGGGAAACTATGTCATCTCCAACAACTTGCCATTGGGATAAAGACATGCTCAGACCTATGGAGCCAGGTGGATTCGATGTCTGGTACCTGCAAACCTGCATCAAAAAACAATACAACATATATGATACATATATATAAATAGACAAGTGATAGTGAATCACGATGACATATCCCGCTCGCAATGAGTGATATGGCATCATCTCTTCTCATGAAGACAATCACACAATATGATAACAAATAATCACATAGAATCATCATCATTAAATAGGGTTAGTATCATCATAAGTCACATAATCCATGTAAAAAATGATCATATATAAATCAATGAGTCATATAAATCCATCCACCAGGGTGATACTATATATCAACATCCACAAGAATCTTACGTCATATAATAAGTTGCATCATCAGTCACAAAAGTCTCAATCATAAAGCATCATAACAGATAACATGAATCCCAATAAAGTCTTAGTACCAAGGATACCAGCTAAAATAGTAGAAGAGTCATGAATAACCATCATCATGAGTCTAAATAAGTTTATTAGTACATAAATCAAAGTGCAAGTCTATGAGGGACACTACAGTTCATATTGTAGATTAAATGAGTATCAAATAGATGTATGGAAAGTTGTATTTGTGTATTGTTATCTATGTTGCATTGATAGATGTTTTAAAAAATTGCTCTATTTGTTAGTTAGATTAGTTATTTTCTCTAGGGTATTTTGGAAGGCATTACACAAATTTACAAAAAGGTAAAAGAGTTAGTATTGCAAATGTGTTGTTGATGATTATGATTGGTTTTCATTGATGTAAACATAATGGTTGTCACTGATGCCAGCACATGGTTTTGGTGTTGGTAATTTGGTAGATATGTTCCCAAAATATTTGGTGCTCTGGAAGATGTGTTATACTTGATAATCAACATGGATTAGTTGAGTTGACGGTGATCTAAATATTTCTGTTTATTGGCTATGGTGTTGATCAATTGTATTTATGTGTAGCTTGAATCCATTCTTATTTTTGTTGTATTGGGCAATGATTTTTGGGTCCAGATTAAGTCCAAAATTCGAGGATGAGTAGCGGAATTGATGTAGCATGCAATTCATGATTTGGGTCCAGAATGTGTAGTAGATGTAAGATATTGACCTGACTGATGATGTTTGTTGTGGTATGGTCTACTTCTCATTCCTTCCCACCACTGGAATGCTTAGTGTTGACCAATTTTAGATCTCCATCTTGGTTGAATTAGAAGATTATGTTTCTTGGAGATAGTATATATAAGAGGATGATCTGGATGAGCTAGTGTGAAAAAAGTGCAGCATTGTTATGAAAGATATGCAAGATTGAAAAAGAAAGATATGTTTGTTGATGATGTGTGAAGTGTGTTGGTGTTGAGGCATCGAAAAGAAATTCCAATTTTGCAGATTGTGTTGCAATGGTGGATTACCTCTCTTTCTTTCTCTCTTTCTTTAGCAATGAGCCTTTTTCTGGGTAGTGAGCCCTCCTACAATGAGAATTCTAGCAATGAGCCACCCTTTGTAAAAATCACCTTAACTGGTGTCACCTTAACCGATGTTTTATATTGAGAACTAATATTTTCCATGGTGTTTCCCTTCTTGGGTTTTCCATGTCATATTTGTTGTTCATTTTGTGATGTGTTGTGATGTGATTCCATGTTATATATATGCCTTAATTAATTTTGTTTGTTACTCCAGACGTGTATAAAAATAAAAATAAATTGATTTAATTTTTCAACTAATTCACTTGCCTCTCAGTTGCCTAGATATTCAATAATTGTTATTAGAGCTTTGGTTCCTTGGAGAAGAGCTTAACAACTTGAGGTAGAACCTGATTAGATGGCACATAAACTAACTATTCCTATCTTTGAAGGATCCAACTATAGTTTCTAGAAAGTGAAGATGAGAGGTTAGCTGATCTCTTTGGGATACAACACTTGGAAACCAATGGAGACTAAGTATGTTCAACTGGAAAATGGTCTTATCACTCTAGATGAAATTAAAACTTACGAAGAGAATGAAAAGGTAAGGTATGCTATCTTTAGTGCTTTATCAAATACTAAATTGACAAAGGTTATTTCATTGAATACTGCTTATGAGGTTTGGGAAAAGTTGAGAGATATCTATGAAGGAAACAACATTTAAATTATTAAAGAAGCTAATAGCTAAGCACAAAAATGAGAACTTGAAAATGGAAGAAGGAGAAGATATAACATGCTATTTTCATAACATTGATAGTGCAGTAAATGAAATCAAAGAACTTGGTGAACCTTGATAGATGAAGACATAATTGAGAAGATTCTGATGTCTCTACCAAAAAGCTATAGTGACAAGATCTCTGCTATTCAAGAAACTTATTGTCTAAAGAAGTTTATTAGAGAGCATTTCTATAGTACATTATATGCATTTGCGATAAGAAATTTTGGAATAGACAAAGCTATATTTGAGATTGCCTTTTTAAGCCTTTGAGGAAGATCTAGAAGATGAAAGTTCAAATGAAATGGAAGCAAACTTTGTGAGAAAAGTAAAGAAAGGTACTGGAAACTATAAGGGTATGTTGCCTCTTAAATGCTTTAGATGTGGAAAGATTGGTCATATAGCTACTAGATGTCTGGAAAAAGGTTCAGGATGAAATTTAAGAGAAGGAAAAGAAAATTTCAATAAGAGAGGCTATTATGTCAAAGATGATCCTAGTATTTCAGATGATGAATCATATTATGAAGATGGTGATTGTTTATTTTTGGTAGAAAGAGATGTACCTAAGATTGATATTCCTAAGACTTTTGTTACTGCTTTACATGTTAGAAGAGATAGAAATGAATGGTTAATTAATAATAGATGATAAAATCATATGACCGGTGATAAAAGTAAGTTTATAAAACTTGAAAACTATGATAATGGTTATGTTAGGTTCGGAGATGATCAAACAACATAGATTGTAGGAACTGGTTCTATTTCTTTTGATGCAAAGCATATTACTAAAAATGTTTACTATGTGAAGGGATTGCATCATAATCTTTTGAGTGTTAGACAAATGTGCGAAAATGGTTACAATGTTGTTTTTTCAGGATGATGGTTGTGAGATTCGAAAGGGATTCAAAATTCTTATTGCAACATGGAAAAGGAATGGTGGAAATGTGTATCTACTAGAAGGAGCTACAAAGAATTATTTTTTTTATCTCAAATTAATGATAATTGGCTCTAGCACTGGAGGATGTGTCATATCAATTTTGACAACTTGGTGAAGATTAGTACATCAAGTGCAATGAGAGATTTATTGAGGCTAACTAAACTGGATAACATTTGCAAAGAATGTCAAGTTGGAAATAAAATGAAAGGAACTTACAGAGGAAAGGAGCATTTGTCCACAAAATGGTTTGATTTAGTGCATACAGACCTATGTGGTCCTACCAAAACAAGGAGAATAGAAGGTCACAAGTATTTCATGTTGTTGATTGATGATTATTCTAGAATGTCAAGAGTTGCATTTTTTAGAGAGAAGTCAGAAGCATTAGATAAATTCAAGATATTTGAGGCTAAAGTTTACAATGAAGTTGATAAATAGATTAAGTGTTTGAGTTCTGACAGAGGATAATTTACTTCTGATGAGTTTAGTGACTTTTGTGAGAAACATGGTATTAGAAGATAGTTGTCTGCCCCTAGGATACCTCAATTGAATCGTCTAGTGGAAAGGATGAACTGAACTATACAAGAGGTAGCTAGAACAATGATTAAAAAAGTAGAACTCTCGGAATTCTATTAGAGAGAATTATTTCACACTATAGTCTACATTCTTAACAAAATTCTATACCAAAAAAGACATGGTAGAACTCTGACAATAAAATATTTCAAGGTATTTGGAAGAAAGTGCTATATCCAGAGAGATGAAGGTAATCTTGGAAATTTTGACAATAGAGAAGATGAAGGCATACTTGTGTTCCAATAAAAGGTTGAACAAGATTGTTGAAAGTGCAAATTTGAAGGTTGGTGAAGATACTTCTAAAGAGTTTGACAAAGTGGTTGGATATGAATCTGATGAATTAGATGACAAGAAAAGGGAGTTGAAAACTATTGAAGAAGAAAACAAAGCTCTGGCATCTACATCTAAGACCTCAAGATATGTTCAGAAGAATCACAATGAGAAAAGCAACTGGTGCAGTCATGGCAGGAGAGTCCCCAAAGAGAAAATTTTGGATCGTGCAACAAGAGTTACATAGTAGAAACTATTGGAATCCAAGAACACTGAAAGGGGGGGTTGAATCAGTGTTATGCCAGAATGTTCAATTTTATCCTTATTATAACATGCATTCACCAAATGGTAAACTAGTACATATATAATTGAAAGAAGTAAAGCAATCAATGAACCAATCAAACAAATGAACACCATAACATAGAGAATTTATATATGGAAAACCTCAAACAAAAAAACCACGGTGGATTTGTGTCTCACAATATCAATCCACTAGCCATATGAAAAGATATTACATAATATGGGGGCTTGCACATGCAAGAAGGATTACCGCCTAGAGCACACTGCTCAACATAAAGGAGTCTCACTAACTATAGTCACTTTGAATAAGAAAACAAAAAATTGAACTCATTTAATGCATCTGCTATTCATGATTGAGTTCCGGTTGAAGCTCTGATTGTTCTGGTTCTGTAACCTTAAACCCTTACCGGAATAACCTTCACATTACTGATCTAATCACATAACATCCTCATTACAAATCATATCACAAAATGATCTAACAACTGACCTATATACCCTTACAATCCTTCATGACTCATATCAGTTTACATTACAAAAATAATTATACATGTTGGCTCATTACATATATACATAAATAACAAAATGAATTATCAATTGCTAGATCTCCCAATGATGTCGGCCTCCAATGTTGGTACCCTGTTTGTCGGTTAACTTTCCTGATCTGTAAATCATGTTGGCCTCCAATGCTGGTATCCATAGAGTCCTTCCTACCAGTGAAGATACCTGCCGGTGCTGGTGAAGTATCTATAGGTGAAGTACCAAACCAAAGAATGAAGCCGGAACATGTTTCCATCAATGACAACATATGAAACCAATCAAATGAGTGTTAATTGCCAACAATATCCCCCTTTTGCATTGATGGCAACACTCATGTGAAAAATGATAATGGTTTCCATTTGCCAGATTCATCCTGAGACTACTCCCCCTGAGCTGAATATTCATCTGAGATCATGATTTGTACGAATACTCCATATCTCCTGATGTCAAGGATATATTTTTCACCTATACCTCCCCCTTTGACATCAATGCCAAAAAAAACACCAAAAACTGAGATGAAAAATGAAATTTTGTGCAAAGAATGTGTCCCAAAACACCTTACTAGAGCTGAATATACTTGAAGATTTACGGATAGGATTTCTCCAAAAGCTCTAGATAAGTGTCCCAACCATATTTGAATGTGCCAAAATAGATACAAGTCCATTAAGCATATGAGCATGAGACTCTTTCTCCTCAAGCTCTGTCATTGTGGGCTTACCAACCATATCAATGCATTCCTTCTTATGTACACTCAAGGAGTTCAACCAAGGACTCACCAATCCTCTGAGCCCTTTAGCTCTCCTTATGATTTTGTCTCTTTCCCTTTCAAGAGCTGAAATTTGAGCTTCTAATACCAAAATTTTTCCATTAATAGATGTAGTCAAAGAATTGGAACCATCAGAAGAATTGACTATACCTACAATTTTATCCTGAGAATCTTTAATCCCTTTATCTATATTTGTAGTAAGTAATCTGGTGTTACAACATACTCTGTATATATTTGTGCATTGTCTTAAAGCATTATCAATTAGATTCATTATCAGTAATCTCTTTCTTCTCTAATTCAATCAACTGATCAAAAGTGACTCTCTTAGCTTGGGTGAATCTTTCCAATGCGTGTCAGTTAGATACCTGTTGCACTGATTGAAAATTGTTAGAAATATGCTCAGTTATTATTTTGAGCTTGCCTGATGGGCTTGCTCCTTTGTCAAATTGGCACTCTGGGACAAGTCTGTGCAAAATTGGAATTGACTGATCAATTATTCCTTTGTCCATTGATAATTCCTTCATCATCTTTTGAGCAGTCATCATCATGAGCTCAGTAGAACACATCTTAGTTATTCTCTTCTTCTCTACCTGGGAGGTGTCAATCGACAATAATGATGTGCTGGCTACCAATTCCCTGCCGGATTCCTCTCCCTTTTCCTCTGATGGTTTAATACCTTTAATGAAATCCTCTTTTGCATCGGTGGCTTTGCCACTTGGTGCAGTATTTGTTACTGTTGGTTCCACATGAATTGTATCCTTAACCTGTACATTCTAATATGGAGGACTATTATTCTCAACATCTATAACCTATACATTTTGTGTATCTATCGGTATATGTACATTATCTGCTTATGCCGATATCTCCTCTCTGTCCTATACAATTGATTTTGTTCGAGGCTCTACATCCAATTCCTTAGTATCTTTAAATATTGTAGGTGGGGTACCTACTATACCTTTTCCTTTCCCTTCAACTAGGATGTCAGTAGTCTCAATCTTGGCTTTCGGTGAAGAAAAGAAACTAGGGTTATCAACAAAGAATTGAACCCATGCCTTGTAAGTTTCAGTGATTATTTCATTAACCCTCCCTGCCATAAGACTAATTATCCTGTGCTTGCTGCGGAAAATTGTTCTCTCTGCAACTTCAATTGTCATGTCCAACTCATTTGGAGTAATTGATCCACAATTAGTTAATAACCCTTGAATTTTTATGCGCTTATCCTCCTCCATTTTTATGCGCCTATCCTCCTCCATAGGAGATAATCTCCTAGCATCTAGATTGTCATATAGTTGTGTCAGTATTTGCTTCTCAATTTCTAACAAAGCCTTCTTAAATATATCTAGGTATAGAAAAATTGCTTCCTCAATTTATTTCTACTCATCATCATCTAAGTGGTCATAAAAATATTGTACATTTTTCAACATACCATCCTTGGTGATTTCATTGATCAGTTGTGTACATGTCTTGCGTGGGATTATAGATACATTACTAGATACAATAGCAAGGTCTATTTCATCCTTCTTCTTTCTTCTATCAGAACCGAATAATGTAGAAAGTGTAAGAGATGTTTCTTTTGGAGCTCTTCTCTTTGCAGGTGGGTCAGCTGGTACCTTGATTGTGACCTTTCTTACTAATTGCTTCCTTGCTTCCTCCTTTGACTCCTCACCTTTCTTCCTCAATACCCTCTTGAATGCTAAAGGAGTGTAATCTTCAGTTCTAGAGTTTGATGGAATAGGCTCAATGAAGATTTCTGGCTCTTTCCTCTTCCTTCCTTTTGTCAGAATAGCATCCATTAAGGCTTTGATGTCTCAGGATACTTGTTCAACAAATTTGCTAGCCTTACCTTGTTGTTTCTCCCTCTTCTTCCGATTGAATTCAGTTTGAACCTCTTGCTTCTTTTGCTTTGTAGTACCAAAAGACTTTTCAGCCTCATCAATAGGAGCATCAATCAACATTTTAGCATAAGCATCCAGAATCTCAGCATCAATCTCATATCCTATCTCCTCTATCGATATCATCTGGGGTTTAACTGCTTCCATTAAGGTTTCATCCTTTTTGACCATTTGGTAGATCTCGGTTGAGTATTTCTCAGCAATGTGTTTAGGAACCCTCTCTCTGGATTTCATTTCTTTCTGAAATGCCTTGAAATAACCCCAAACCTTATCATCTCGTATTCTACTCAAGCTAGCAATAGATTGCTTCAATTGTCTGCCTACCGAGATATCAAATGCCCACTATCTCTTCCCAAAACTGGGAGTTTCATTAGGGAAAAATAGCATCAAGAAGACAATGAGATTCCCATACTGGAATATCCCCTTTTTCTCTCCTTTAAGCTTTCCAAGGTTAATTAACAACTCATCATCCATCCATCCATAGAGATCTATTTTCTCATTTTCCCTCATAATCTTATGTGTGGCATATATGCAGGAGCTAGAAATAGAATTGAGACGATTGGATTGGGTTCCTTATATCCAATGATCATGCTACCAAATCTGATGTCTCGATCAGTGATGGTGCTAACCCTCATCGATCACCGGTCCGAAGTTGCGCCAGTGAGTTTGTTAACTTGATCATTTGAAATATTTTTCTCTGGATGCTAACCAATCTATGGAAAACTAGTGATATCCCTAATGGCCTCCTTTGTGATCTTATATGGCCTGTTCAACCAAATTAACTCTCCATGAACTTTTCTCGGTACATATCAAATGATCTCATCTTCAAATTCAGGGATATCAAGAATGCCAGTAAACCCTAGATCCTCAATGTGCTTATCCTTGGGCTTGATCTTTCCAGAGTCACCCATCAACTCATTCATATATAGATGTCATTGGTACCCATATCCTCAATATGGTAGTGAATATATGCTCTAACTTCTTCCACATAAACAACTCCTTTCGAAACACGTGAAAATGCACCAACCGAATCATCTTAGGAGGCAATATGCAGGCATTGCTTGAAAATTGGCTTGGGATAATCCTTAACCTTGAAAACAGTTGGATTTGCAATGAAACTAGGTGTCGAGGATGATCCAACTTCCATGATGAAAGATGATTTCAATAAATACCTAAGAAATGGTTGTCAGTGAATAACCCTAGAGAATTCTTCCGAGTGCTGGTGAAATCACTGATGAAGATTTCTAATCGCACTGAATCGCCTTAGACTCACTCTGTATCACTCTTAATCACTTTAAATGCAAGGTGATAAAAAATGAAGTGGATTCAACCTTTTAACCTTCAAAAAACCGTAATCCACCATTGATATGAATGTCTTCCAGTGGAACATATCAGATCTTGGTCGAACATCTCTATACCGGATAAAACTTTTCCAATGTCTAGAACATCTTCCAGATCTCCTTCCAATGCTTATGCAATATTTTCATGAAATTTTCCTACCCCTAAGGCATCTGCCTTAGTTACCGAATGAGCTTCTTGCCGATGTAGGAGCAATCTCCTCTATCGGTTGAGTAACCAGAGAAATTCCATCTATTGATTGATCATCTGACTTCCTGACCCATTTCTTGGTATGATCTTGCTTAATTTCATTGATCTTTTCTTTCCCTTTATCATTTGATCTATCATTGCTAACCGGTGGATTTTTTCTTCTACAAACTTTAGCTATGTGTCCAATCTTGTTACATGCATAACATGTAACATTGTTCTTTTGAATCGCTTTGCTATAACCAGTATAATTGCTTGACCTGCACTGATTAGCCATATGTCCAAATTTTCCACATGCACGACATTTTACATTCATTCTGCAATCTTTTGTCTTATGACCATACTTATTGCATTTAGAACATCGACCGAGAGTAGAATTATAGTTCTGTTTTTCTTTATTTCTACATTGCCTAGCCATATGACCAAATTTATTACAAACAAAACATCTACCATTAAATCTATAAGCATTAAGATGCCTTACCAGTGTCTTTTGGTTTTGATCTTCATTTGCAGTACTGGAGCTTTGACCTTCTTCAAATCCAAGTCCACTGGAATCTCCATTTTATCTTTGGCTTTTCAATAATTCATCAAGTTGTGATGAACTAACCTTGAATTAGTCCTTGTAGTCACTTACAATAGTTAGAGCATCTCTTAGGATTATCATTTGTCTTTCAATTTGTTGTTCATTTCTTTGAGATTGCACTAATTATGCTCTCAACATATCATTTTCATGAGCCAACCAGATGCATTCTTCAGATCTGTCTTTCAGAGATCTCCCAAGGTTTTCTTCATTCATCTTCTGGTCTTCAATCTCCTTTGACATCCTCATAGTTAGGGCTTGCATTTCATTCCTCATGACCATATTCTCTTGACTCAGCTTCTGACATTTTTCATTAAGGGCATCTTTATCTTCATTATCCTAATTTTGCAAAAGTTCCTTCCTCCTAGATTGAATAGATGACAACCTCTCCTATAGGATAAGAATGAATTCCTTTGCATAATTTAATTCCTCTTGTAACTTCAAGTTCTTCATCCTTTCGACATCATAATCTTCAAGTTCTACCTCAGGTTGCTTCTCCATACTCGTATCCATGGATTCTGGATTCAGGATCTTCCTCAAGCTGTTAGACTTCCTCCGAAGCACAAGGCTCTGATACCAATTGTTGGAATCCAAGAACACTTAGAGGGGGAGTGAATCAGTGTTCTGCCGGAATGTTCAATTTTATCCTTATTATAATATGTATTCACCAATCAGTAAACCCGTACATATATAATTGAAAGAAGTAAAGCAATCAATGAACCAATCACACAAATGAACACCATAACACAAAGAATTTATACATGGAAAACCTTAAAGAGGAAAAACCACAGTGGGATTTGTGACCCACAATATCAATCCACTAGCCATATGAAAAGATATTACATAATGTGGGGGCCTGCACATGCAGGAAAGCTTATCGCCTAGAGAACACTACTCAACATAAAGGAGTCTCACTGACTACAGTCACTTTAAATAAGAAAACATAAAACTGAACTCACTTAATGCATCTGTTATGCCTGATTGAGTTTCGATTCAAGCTCTGATTGTTCTGGTTCTCTAACCTTAAACCCTTACCGTAATAACCTTCACATTACTGATCTAACCACATAAAATCCTCATTACAAATCATATCACAAAATGATCTAACGATTGATTTGTATACCTTTACAATCCTTCATGACTCATGTTGGCTAACATTACAAAAATAATTATACATGTCGGGTCATTACATATATACATAAATAACAAAATAAATTGTTGATTGTTGGATCTCACAATGATGTCGGCCTCCAATTTTGGTACCATGTTTGTCGGTTAACTTGCCTGATCTGTAAATCATGTCGGCCTTCAATGTCGGTATCCATAGAGTCCTTCCTACTAGTGAAGATACTTGCTGGTGTCGGTGAAGTGTTTGTTGGTGAAGTACCAAACCAAAGAATGAAGTCGGAACATGTTGTCATCAATGACAACATATGAAACCAATCAAATGAGTGCCAAATGCCAATAGAAACAACTCCAAGTGATGGAGGCAATGCAAAAAAAAACTATATTAAATCATGAAAATTAGTTACAAACAATCGACAACATGTAGGCTCCAAGATTCGACTCTAGGCCTGAATACAAAACATGTGTTTTATGCAACATTTGGCTCAAGCAAGAATGTGAGCCAACTCCAGACCTCCTAACCTATAGATCTATTTCCTATCTTCTCAAAATTAATTCTAAATGCTTAACTATATTGATTTATATGATCAAGGGTGATCCACATTAGCCCAAGGTGAAATATGTTAGAGTATTTGGGTCTTTACTTGATTAATTAAACAATATTTGTTTAATTATTTAAGTTCCATTTATCTCTTTTACACTTAAGCTAACTTTAGGTGCATAATAATTAATTCTTTTATTAATTATTATGTGCAAGCCTAGGTTTTCCTTTTTAGGGTTTCTTGACCTATTAGAGGTTAATTCTTTTCATTGTATTGTAAGGATTATCACATTACACATTTTGTGAATATTGAGCTCTCATCTTTTTGAGCATATTTTCTGTATATTGGTTTTTGCGTTATTTGCTTCCTTGCTTCTCCTTGTAACCAGTTATTCAGCTTGCCGAGATCATTTGGGCTCCTGTGGTGTTGTATTTCTCAACTCTCACATGGTATCAAAGCTTTAGATCTGCATCTATCTATTCTTGTTTTGAGAATTTTTTGCATTGGAAGTAGATCAGGGGTTTCAAGAAGTTTTTTATGCACCTAGGGATAGGCCTTTTTTTTGAGCACTTTGGGCCTAAACAGACCTCACCATCATGCTCACAAGGCCCAAAAACCCCTATAGTCATATAAAACTTCACCATTTTTTTCTCCTGAGCCTCTGGGAGTATTTTTTCTCCAGTACCAGGTCATACGGTCCTAGCACGTAGTTCGAGAAAAAAATTTAAAAAATGCCTTTTTACGGTATGCAGGCCAAATGATTTTTTGATAAAACAAAACAAAAAAAAATCAAAATTCATTTAAAATTGGCGAAAAAGTTTTTTGTTTTAAAAAAAAAAAATAATAAAAAAGTTTTTTTGGGGCTACCCCACAGTACACCGGGTATCGTGGGGCCCCTGACAGGTCGCAGGCTCTGTCGCTGCTATTAGAGCGGGCCCCCTGCAGGTGTCCCACCCATTGGCCCTTGTTGGCCTGCCTTCCTGGCCCCATGGCTTTCTCTCATTGGCGCTGCTCCCGCGGCTTCCTTCCTGCGGCCCTGGCGACCCCCACCTTGCTCTCCCCGTTGGCCCCTCACCGCTGCCAGCCCCCATCGGCCCCCTGCACCGCCTGCACTTCCCCAGCCCCTCACTGACATCTGCTCTCTGGTCCCTACTACCGTCGGTGCTCTCCATCGTCGCCGGCACCCTTTGCTGTACCCGTCGAAAACCACCGCCCGACCACTGCTGCTCCACCTGTCTGCCATCATAGCGCCACCCACGGGCCACCTCTGCCCGAGCCTGCCTCCAAACCTCCTCCCTCTTGCCTTTTTTAGGGGGGGTTGGTTTTTTTTCCATAACTTGGTCAAACGAAGTCTTTTTTTCAAAAACGAATAGGCATTGGATAGCTAGTTCCAAGCCGGACCTCTTGGTGTTGGAATTTTTTTCCAATTTTGTAGTTTGAATGTGTTTTTTTCCAATCAAAGTGGGGTCTCTTTTTTGCACTCTGGGAGCCATAAAATGAGCATCCGAACTCTGTTTTTCAAAAAAATTATATTTTTGGAAAGCATGTGTTGTGTACTTTCCAGCAATATGGATTTTATTTTCAGATTATGCTCTGGGAATATTTTATTCAGGTTTTTGCTTTTTCAGTACTCTGGTAGATATCTTGGTTGTTTCAGGTCTTGGGATCTCTCCTCTGAGTAGGATGTCTCAGTTTTGGTTCTTCTTTCTATTTCCAGTCTTATTATCATTGTAGCTTCTTTTATGCAAACACACTAAGATAAAATGCCATCATGCATTGTTTATTGGGGATCTTGCACATCTTGTGCCTTATTGTACATGCACTACTTATAAAGTACCATCAGGGAGTTGATGTTTTCCTTTTGTTTGCCATCTACCTTTGTCCAGTGAGTGTTCCTTCCACAAAATTTGCCTCATGTTGTGTGTCAAGTGAGTGTTCCTTCCATGACACTATGTACTTTCTCTGCGCCTTCGATGTTCCTGATTCTTCGTCGTGTAGTTCTTATTGGCCATTTTTTTTAGTGTACCTATCCCTCTCCCTTTTTCAGCATTATGGGGAGGTTTTTCATGTTGGTTCTAATGCTTCCTTGGTTCCATTGATCAACTCTTCAAGCTTTGGTTTCTCATGCCATCTGTATCTTCGAGTTCAATTATTTGCCTTTGTTTGCCTTTTGATTTGAGTAGTGTCATTTGAGGGCACTCATACAGATTATAGTCTTCTCTACCTGGTCATGTTTTATTTTAGTGGAGATTCTTCAGATCAGTAGTTATTCTTTGACAATGTTTGCAGGTTCTTCATGCTTCAATGATTCTTCTAATCTTCTCTTGTTCCTATCTTTTTGGAACATTCTTGTTTGGAGGCTTTTTCAGTCCTTCTTCTTGCCTTTTCCATCTTTGTTAGGAGTAGAGTTTTTTCCCATGTGGTTTTCTCTATTTCTCTAGTTCATAGAGATTTGGTTGTATTTGGGTACCTGATCAAGACTTATTATCAGGACCCATCTTTCTTGCTTTCAGTAGTTGTTCTAGGTTTTAGCTTCTCCTTAAGTCTAGCTTAAGGGGGGTGTTAGAGTATTCAGGTCTTTACTTGATTAATTAAACAATATTTATTTAATTATTTAAGTTCCCTTTATCTCTTTTACACTTAAGCTAACTTTAGGTGCATAATAATTAATTCATTTAATAATTATTATGTGCAAGCCTAGGTTTTCCTTTTTAGGGTTTCTTGACCTATTAGAGGTTAATTCTTTTTATTGTATTGTAAGGATTATCACATTACACATTTTGTGAATATTGAGCTCTCATATTTTTGAGCATATTTTCTGTGTATTGGTTTTTCTGTTATTTGCTTCCTTGCTTCTCCTTGTAATAGGTTATTCAGCTTGCAGAGATCATTTGGGCTCCTATGGTGTTGTATTTCTCAACTCACAAAATAATCTCCGATGAACAAGATGAAATGTGTAAAAAAACAAGGTCAACTTCTGCCAAAGAGATCCATCTAGAAAATCCATAAGATAAAGTGCAGACCTAAGACAAGGTCGACCACACCAAGGAATGTTGGAAATAATGAATTGAAGCTCTGCAAGCTACGGAAATAATCTACAAAATTCACCAATAGAAAAATAGGTACAAGAGGTTCTGGTGTTCTAAGTCAGAAAAGTGCCTCGGATTCTGGAAGCGATAACTTGCCAGGAAAAGATCCAAACATCCCACGGACTTAGGATAAGTAAAATGAACATGTCCACAATCAAAATCCAGCTCTGCAAGATCTGGCAAGAAAATGCTAAGAAACTCAAAATGAAATTTTGAAACAGTAAAATAAGAACAAACTGAAAGAAAATATTTTTGGTTGATGCAAGATTGCCAAAACCCAAGGATGCTTTTGCATCAGACATCTGAAGTTGTTGAAAAAGTGAGTCCCTCACTTTGTAGGGGTTAGAGGAAAACCAAGGTGGTCTACCTCTTCCTAAGAAATCCATGATGAATCTTCAACTAGTCTATCCTTCCACTTCACAAGATACTCTTTGTACTAATTGCTCTGGGTGCTATGTCCAATTCTACTCTCCAAAATCTCTTCAATCTAATCTGGTATCCATTGAGGTATCTTCTTCTCCAAGTTTTCTATACTGTCCTCACTAAATTTTGTCTCATGATACTGATATAGATCCACATTGTTTAATATAGGTGAAATACCAAAACTATTCGGTAACTCCACTTCATATGCATTTCTGGAACTGAATTTCCTCAAGATCTTACAAGGTCCAAACTTTCTCATCTTTAACATGTTATAAGTTCCAATTGGAAATCTCTCTTTTCTCAGATACACCACCACTTCATTCCCTAATTCAAATTATTTATGTCTCCTCTTCTCATCTTCTTTCTCCTTGTACTTATTGTTCATGTCCTCTAAATGATGTTTAACTTGAGTATGTATTGTCTTCATATTCTCTGCAGATTCTTCTTCTTTTGCACTCCTCTTGTCTTATTTACTGATGTCTCTCAATTATGATATGCCTCTAGGGTGTACTCTACTAACAATCTCAAAAGGTATTCTTTTGGTACTCATGTTCACTGAATTATTGTAGGCAAATTTTGCTTGTACAAGAATCAAATCCCAACTTCCAGTTTTCTCTCCTACTGAGCATCTCAACAAGTTTCTCAAGCTCCTATTCACTACCTCTATTTGTCCATCAGTCTATGGGTGAAAAGTAGAACTATACTTCAATTCTGTCTTCATCTTCTTCCAAAGTGTTCTCCAAAAATATCCAACAAACTTAGTGTCTCTATCTGAAACTATGCTCTTAGGTAATCCATCCAATCTCACCACTTCCTTGAAAAATAGGTCTGCAACATATACTACATCTGTTGTCTTTTTGCCAGGTATGAAATGCACCATCTTTGAGAATCTATCCACCACCACAAAAATAAAATCATTTCCTCTCTGTGTCTTAGGCAATCCAAGTATAAACTGTGTTTATGTCCTCCCAAGGTTTCTCTAGAACTATCAAAGGCTTATATAATCCCAAATTCTGACTACTAGCTTTTGCAAGTTGACAAATCCTATAGCTCTGCACAAATTTATTGACATCCTTATGAATTTGAGGCCAAAAGTAATTCTCACTCATCAATGCCACTGTCTTATAAATACCAAAGTGTTTGGCTCATCCTCCACTATGCTTCTCTTTTATCAAACTCCCCCTCATAGAACCCCTAGGTATACACAACTGAACTCCTCTAAACAAAATCTCATCTTGAATGAAACAATCCAACCACTTACTTTTGTCTACCATAATTGGTTCCTTACAAGATTTCCAAGGTTCTACAAAATCTGGGTCATCCTCATACAAGTTCTTCAATTACTCAAAACCTAACACCTCCACTCTCATCTTTATCAGGAAGTTCCTCCTTCTGCTCAATGCATCAACAACTCTATTTGAATTTCAACTTCTGTGCTTCAACACAAAGGTATAACTCTACAAGAAATCCACCCATCTCATATGTCTCTAATTCAACCTACTCTAACTGTTCAAATATTGCAAAGCTTAATGATCTATATACAACAGAAACTCCTTAGGCAACAAGTAACATCTCCACTTCTTCAATGATTGAATTATGGCATACAATTCTTGATCATACATAAAATATCTCCTCCTTGCATCGTTCAGCTTCTCACTAAATTAAGCTATCGGTCTTCCTTCCTGACTCAACACTGCTCTAATTGTATTCCCACTTCCATCACAACCCACTTGAAATACTTTGCTAAAATTCAGTAAAGCTAACATAAGATACTTTGTCACCTTCTTCTTCAACAATTCAAAGCTCCTATTTTCTCTAGTTGTCCACTTGAAATCCTTTCTATCTCCTCTCATTATTTCTATCTGTAGCATCATATAATTGCAACCTTAGCAATTTTGACCTCGTTTTAGGTCCTCACCCTAGAGACGACATTTCCCTACCCAATTGGGACCCCTTTCTACCATATTTCCTCAAATTTGCCTTTGTTTCAATCCTGATATCACCTTAGACCCCTATCCAGACCCCAAAATAGGGCAGGATAGGGGTGTGGCACCCCTGTTCCCCATGGACAGGGGTATGGCACACTTGTACCCCCCTCTTTGGGTGGACCTAAAATGGGTCCATCTGGTCCTTGCCCTAATTTGCTTTTCAGGACTTAAATTCCCCTATGTCTGCCTTCAGTGAGATGAAAATTAATCCTCCAAGGCAAGTACAATAGGGGATCTAATCTTCTCATTTGCATAAGAAAAAATTGGGTAAACAATTGGAAAGCCTCCATTATTGTCATTAAGAGTTCAAGTGCTCAGGTCTTCAAACATTTCCTTCTTCATGTGTTTTCTTCATTCATCCATTAGAGAAACATTACAACATTCATTTGCAAGCATGTGTATGTGTAAGATTTTTGTCATGTTACATGCCATTTCATGCAACACTTGTGATTACATTCAAGAAGGAAAGCAACCATCATCAACAAATTGTAGATCTACAAGGTATACATTTCCATTGTCCACATTTAAGCATTTTCAATTACTTTCTTTCAAGGTTGATTCCTCAACTAGGGTTTGACTAAGGAAAACCTCTATCCATAAACCTTCTCTTATTTTTTGGGTGTAGGTTGCAGGTGCACAACTGTAATTGTAGGTTTGGGCTTCATTTTTAGAGACAGAAAAACCCTTTTCGACTTGCGGATTTTTTGAAGGACCAGGTGCAACTTCAACTTGGTCTTGACAAATTTTCTCCAAATTTGTAGGGCAGATCTGTATCAATCTTAATATCCCAGATCCAAAGTTACAATGCAATATCGAATCCGTAGCTCCTTATTTCATCCATTTTGTCTTCCATTTCTGCATAGTCAACAAGTCAACATATCTATTTACAAAAGAGGGCAAATTACATTTCAATCCTTGCAATCCACTTGGTATTCACATCCTTATCTCCCTTGGCTTTGGATCTAGTGGATTCAAGCCCCTCTTTTGAATGTAAAGTTTCTCCCAAGTGAAAATCATCCTAATGGTTTCCTTTCTCTCTCCTAGGTGGGGAACCACTAGGATCTAATTTTCCACTTTACACTATCATAGGGCTGCAAACTGAACTAAAATTTCTGATAAACTTTTGGTAGAAACTAGCCAATCCATGAAATGATCTTACCTCCCCAATTCTTATCAGTATAGGACATTCAACAATTTCTCTTACTTTCTCAAGTTCCATATTCAATCCATTCATATATATCACAAATCTGAAATAGACTAACTCTTCCTTCATGAAACTACACTTCTTAATGTTTATCAACAACTTTTCTTCTCTCAACCTCTGTAAAACTTGTCTAAAATGCTACATGTGTTCCTCCTTTGTCTCACTGAAAATCAAAATATCATCCAAATATACAATAACAAACTTACCCAATAATTTATTCAATACCTCATTCATTAACCTCATGAAAGTACTCGGTGCATTAGTCAATCCAAAAGGAATCACCAACCATTCATACAATCCTTCATTTGTCTTGAATGTTGTCTTCCACTCATCTCCTTCTCTAATTTTCATTCGATGGTATCCACTCTTCAAGTCTATTTTGGTGTAGTATCTGGCCCCACTCAAACAATCCATTATGTCATCCATTCTAGGAAAAGGAAATCAGTACTTCACTGTGATCTTGTTTATTTCTCTAGGGCCGGTACACATCCTCCATTCTCCATTCTTCTTAGGTGCTAACACTAATGGAGTTTTACAAGGACTTAAACTTTCTTAGATCAAACCTTTCATCAATAATTCTTTCACTTGTCTATTCAGCTCCTCATTTCCTGTCAGTTTCATCCGATGTGCTTCTTTGTTAGGCAAACTAGCTCCGAGAATCAAGTTCATGCAATGAGTGATACTTCTTACAGGGGTTAAATCCATCAGGTACATTATTTGAAATGATGTCTGCATACTCTGTCAGCAACCCATTTATCTCCTCTAGTTGTTCTTCTTCATTCTCCAATTTGTTAATTTTCTTAGGAACTAAAGCAAAACATACATTCTCATGTCTCATCCCATCCAAAAATTTCCTTCCATCCACCAAACAGATTCTAGCAGTGGTACAAACTTTATTTTTCAGAGGTTCCTCCAAGGGTAACAAGGTCTGCTTCTTCCCATTTGCAACAATAATGTATATGTTCTTCCCTCCATCATGTATTTCTTATCTATCATACTGATAAGGTATACCCAATAAGATATGACAAATATCCATAGGCATAATATCACACAAAAATTCATCATGATAAGATCCAATCTTCAATTTCACCAAACATTGTTCACCTACTAATATCTAATTATCATCCTAAATCCATGTTTTCTGATAAGGCTTAGGGTGCTTCAACCTTTCCAAATTTAGCTTATTCACCATATCCCTTAAAAATAGATTATCTGAACTACCACTATCAATTATAAGTTTACAACACTTACCGAATACATTACATCTGGTTCTAAACAAATTCCTTCTGTGTAAGGGCTCTTCATCATCTCTAGTTTGACACTAAGCTCTCCTCATTACCAGAAATTCTCCATCTTCCAATTTATTAGATGAGCTAGTATGGCCTTCCTGTACCAAATATGTTCTCCTAGTGTTCTTGGTCTTCCTACATTCAAAATCTTGATGCCCTTCTCCTCCACACTTAAAGCAAGTTCCTCTAAACACTCTTTTATCTTGTCTTTTGTCACCTTTGTCGTAACTCTCATTTCAGTATCCATTAGGCTCTCTTCTCTGGTAAAACTTTCTATCATCCTTTTAGTATGAATTACAATCTCTGCCAACTTCCATGTCTTTGTTATGATCTATACATGGTCCTCTTCCTCTAGAATAGCCTCTTCCTCCTTGAAATTTTCCTCTTAAAAAACTTCCACCTCTTCCTCTTTGCTTATGATATCTAGAAAATTGTTAAATATCATCATCAACATATCCAAATCTGATATTCAACTTGTAAAATGTTTTGGCATACTCCTTGACACTAGATTCCTTCTATTTCAGGTTTTGCAACTTTCAGAGCAAATTCACTTGATAATCGACATGCATAAACTTTGATTTTAACTTGCTAACTATCCACTCCCAACATTTGATCTTCTCTTTACCTCTTCTCTATCTATCAACCTGCAAATGTTCCCACCAAAGAGATGCATGACATTTCAACTTAGTGCAATCATATCTCACCTTCCTTTCTTCTGTGGTGCCTTCAAAATCAAAATATTTTACCATCTTCATGATCCAATCTAGCAATTCATCTAAATCCAACTTGCCATCATAATTTGGTGGGTAAAATGTGGTCTGGTATTCACTGTAAACAATTCTCTTATAAACCTTTCTTCATCTAGGTCATTCTCTAGTGGATTTGTTCCTTGTTTTCCAACTACCACTTCTTCTTCATCATCTTTGCTCACATCTTCGACATGTTGACCTCTTCTCTGGGTTGTTTCAATAGCTTTAAATAAAGATGCAATTCCTCTCAATATTTCCATCATAGAAGGGTCTACATTTCCACGTGCTCCACCATTTCTATTTCCTCTTCACACCATCTTCACACAAGTCCTCTGCAGCTATAGGCCAGATCCAGAATCTGCCACCCTACAAAAAAATCTTACAAGACTGTGCAATCTCAAGAACGAAATCTCACTCTAATACCACTTCATGCAGTTACGATGGGAGAGTCCTCAAAGATAATAGTCTGGACATTGCAACAAGAGTTACACAATAGAAGTAACTCAAAGTGATGAAGGCAATGCAAAAACACACTATATTAAGTCATGAAAAACATCTACAAATTGTCGGCAACATGTGGGCTCCAAGATTCGACTCACAAGCCTGAATACAAAACATGTGTGTTATACAAGATTTAGCTCAAGAAAGAATACGAGCCCACTTTAGACCTCCTAACCTACAGATCTATTTCCTATTTTCTCAAACTTGATTCTAAATGCTTAATTTCAATGATTTATATGATCAAGGGTGATCCGCATCAACCCAAGGTGAAACAATCCCCGATGAACAAGATGAAATGTGTAAAACAACAAGGTCGGCCTCTACCAAAGAGATCCATCCAAAAAATCCATTAGATGAAGTGTGGACCTAAGGCAAGGTCAACCACATGCCAATGAACATTGGAAACAATGAATTGAAGCTTTGAAATCTATGGAAATAATCCGCAAGATTCGCCAATAGAAAAATAGGTCTGAGCGGTTCCGATGTTCTAAGTCAGAGAATTGTCTCAGATTTCGGAAGTTCTAACTTGTCAAGAAAAGATCCAAATATCCCATAAACTTAGGATAAGGTAAATGAACATGTCCATAATAAAAATCTAGCTCCACAAGATCCGGTGAGAAAATGCCAAGAAACTCATAATGAAATGCTAAAAATGCAAAACATGAACATATTGAAAGAAATGTTTTTGGTTGATGCAAGATTGCCAAAAACCAGAGATGCTCCTACATCAACAACTCAATAACAAGTTTTGCTATGTTTTCTATTAGAGATTAAACTGAAAAATAGTAGAAGCATGCAATGATCAAAATTGGATAAAAGCAATGAGAGGATAGTTAGATTAGGTTGAGAAGAACCAGACATGGGAATTAGTTCACAAACCGACAAATGAAAATGTGATTGGAACAAAATGGGTATTCTTGAACAAGATGGATGAACATGGAAATATTGTGAGAAATAAAGAAAGATTGGTTTATAAAGGTTTCACATAGGTTGAAGGTGTTGACTTTGAGGAAACATAGACCCCGGTTTCTTGGATGGAGGTAATCACAATGTTTATTTCTTTTGCATATTTTAAGGATTTCAAAGTTTATTAGATGGATGTGAAATATGCTGGCTTGATGATGATTGTAATGAATTCATCATATGTTGTCATTGATGAGACCCATACACATACATATGTTCATATTGTCTACTAGTGTGACTTCAAAGTTGTGTATACTACAACCGGTATACTAGAGGTTTATATCTAATCGGTACATGGTGACAACCGGTATATACATGGAGACAACCAGTGGATTTGCATAACTCGACATCAACATGAAGATCCAACAGAGATTATCACAGGAGTATCAAGGATAAACGGTTTATATGTTTAACTCCAACCGGTATTTATTGTTCCAACTGTTATTCATTGATTATGTGATGAGTTATCATAAGTCGTGATGAGTTATCCTTGCCGACAAGTTTTGGCGGTATTTTTGTGATGAGTTATGATTACTTGACAAGATACACTACACCTAGGTAATTGTGTTATGATTTCTAGAGGCCGACATGAAATCTAAATGTCTATATACTGGCATCACAATGAATTATTTTGTATGAGAGAAAGTGATATGTTATGTGTGAAGGAAGAAGTGTTAAGTCATAGAGTATGTTGGTAAAGAAGTGTTAAGTCTGTGGATCTATACAAGAAGTTTGTGTTATTACTAGATCACATCACTTGTTGTTTTCTAATCACTGTAACAGTCAAATCCCCTAAGCGGGTAAGCTCTAACAAGCTTTATTGTTCAAATCCTCTAACTAGGTGATCCATTAGTTTGGATTTAGAAATCCTCCACCGAGGTTACTCCTTACAAGGTACTACCTTTTACAGGGTATAACTTTTAACTAAGCTTTGGGATCTTTAACAGGATTCGCTTCTACCATAGAACTTTGTAGACCCTAACTGGTCAGTTATCTATTACTGCAGATAGTTAACTTGTGAGTCCCATCTCACTGTGGTTTTAACCTATTTGGGTTTTCCACGTATAAACACTTGTGTTATGGTGGATGTTTTACTTATTGTGGATGCTATTATATCATTTTTTATTGCATGCATATTGTTTAACAAACTTGTTAAGTTTATCTACCAGTCAGTGTTTAAAGTAGTACTATTTTTGGTGTCATTAATTCACCCCCCCTCTTAGTGCTTTACAAGTCCTTCAATTAGTATCAGATCCTAACTTCCTTAAAGCCTAATCACTTGGAAGGAAACCCTAAAGATACCATGGGGGATATGAGCTTCTTTGAGATGGCTAGAGAGCTTTAGGCTAGTAGAAATGAGCTTGAAACCCTAAGAGTCAAACTGAAAGCTTCTCAAGTCAAAATAAGAGAGCTAACTGAACAACTATTAGAAATATGTGATAATAGTTCTTTAGATGAGGCCAATATTGATTCTTTAGCCGAGGAAGTTGAAAAACTAAATAGTGAAAAGATAAAACTAAGGAGAGAGCTAGAAGGTGTTACTATCCACATGAGTCAGGAACTAGAAGCTAGGAGAACTGTTGAAGATCTCATCAAGGAAAGATATCATGAGATTGCCAAGATTAAGCGAGAGAATGATACCTTGCATGAGCATTTGAATACAAAAAGAGAAGAAAAAGAGAACCTACAACTAGATCTTGAATTAGCATCATCTCTGAGAGAGAACCTGTCAAAACATAATGAAGATCTCACTAGATAGCTCACTAAAGCAAATGGGAAATTGGAAAAGTTCAACAGAAGTTCTACCTTGCTAGAAGAGAAAATTCAATCACAAAGGATGAATGGTGATACCTCTAGACTTGGTTTTCACACATTTGAAAAAGGTGAATCCTCTGTTACCAAGAGCAACACTCTTAAGAACAAATCTACTCCTAAGGTCAAAATGCCTACCAGTAAGAAGGTCTTTAAACCTATTTGTTTTGTTTGCCATAAACCTGGTCACACTACAAATGTTTGTAGAGACAAACCTAATAGAAATGCAAGCTACAACACTAATGGTAGGTATGTGTCCAATAAATTTGAAGGTCATTGCTTCACATGTAAAATGTATGGACATAGATCAGTTGAATGCAGATATGGAGAAAATAATCTAGTACTGCATATGCATCCTAGACCAAATGGCAACTAGATGAGAATTTTTGACAACTGGGTCAACATGAACTGGCACAGACCCTACGACAACTGGTTTAGTCCATTTAAGATGGAAAAGGTAACAAATTTAATTTGCACCATCTGTAACAACTTTGGTCATGTAGCTATGAATTGCAGAAGAAGAATTGGGAGAGGTAATGCAGGACCTTGGAGATCATATGGTATGACATGCTATCACTGCCATAAACTAGGACACATGGCAAAGTTTTGTAGATCCAGAAAGAGAAAACCAACCAATCCTTCTAAAGATCAGAAAGGAAAAAAGAAAGATAATTTTGAAGAAACCAGAGAAGGAATGAATTGAATATGGAAGAAGAAGAGTGACGACTCACCTAGAGAAGGAATTGTCCTTTCACCAAGTGTGGAGAATCCTACACTGGTGAATTAATCCTTTCCAATATGGCTAAGGAGAGCATAACGGTAAAGCCACCTTCGGACCCCTTGAAATGAATGAGTGGTAAGAGAATTTCAATGCATGAAATTTTGATAACTTTTTGTCAATCAGTTATCAACCAGTTTTACATCTATGTATCATTAAGCAGTGTAATTAGGGTTTGTAACCCTAATGGATGAGCATTTAATGAAGTAGGTAAAAAGGATAAAAGCGAGTTTTCACTTTGTTATTTTTACCCTATTGCATATGAGAAAGAATATTTAGCGCTTGCAGAGCTAAGAAATGATTGTTAGCTGATTTTAGTCAAAGTTGCATTGTGATTTGAGTAATCAAGTTGATTTTGAGGTTGGAGAATACTGAACTGGTGTGCACTTGAGAATTCAACTGGTAAATGAGGAAACATGCATGAAATAAGGTATTTCTTTGAAAAATCCTGCTTTGAATCTAGTTTATCTAGAATGGCATCATCTTCTAAACCAGTAGAGAAATTAATGATTACATCTGAACCTATGGAAGTTGTTAAAGAGGAATGAATTGTGTCTTATAATGCTTTATCACAAGTTCCTAGTAGTGTTATAGTGAAAGGAGATTTGTCCAGCTACATTGATTGCAAGATTGAGGATTTAGGATCATTGTTGATATATTCTTAGTTAAAATCCCTCTGCAATGAAAACGAAAAGATTCAAACAAAATATATTAGGGTTTATGAAAAAAGTTTTCATAACACAACTTACTTTCTTGAATATTTTGAAGAAGAACATATCCGAATTATTTTGAGTCGAGTTCATGGGGAAAACATGTATTTGAAAAGGACTCATACTATAACCAAGGAATCTATTCAAGCTGTAATTGGTTTTTACTCAACCGGTGAAGTACCTAAGCTGAGGCGTATTTCAAAAGAGATAGTAAAAAATCTAACCAGATCAACATTTGATAGGCGTTCTTTTTCTGTCAATAACATCAAGGAACCAACTATAAAGTTGGCAAATATGGTTATAGGCTATTGGGTATTTTATTCTAGCAGGTTAAATAGTGTTCCATCAACAATGGTGCATACTTCTTACAAGATGATAGCTGAAAATGCTAATTATGACTTATGTGAGGCCATAAGGAGCCAATTTTTGTTAAATCTTCATTATATCAAGAAGGATAGTAGTCTAAAGTTTAAATTTGGACAGTTATTGATCAGCCTATTCTTTTATTTCCATAATTTCCTACCGAGAATAGGTGATTTTTAATGGTCTAAGGATCTACTGGTATTTGCCTAGATTAAGAATAGTATCAAGGCTGTGAAGAACACCTTTTCTGCTGCAATGAATAAATACTTCAACGAGTTTCAGAAGAAAATGAGCATGAGAGTAAGATTGCTTGAGGATGTGGTAAAACACTTTGCTAAGGACATTGTTTTCACAGTTACCACTGATTTTTGTTTGATGGAGGCAATTGACCCTAGAGAAGAAGAAATGGAAGATATGAGTTATGAGGTCAACTATGACTTATTGATTGGTTATGCCAATAACCTATTGGCATCTCCAAAGGATAAAAATAAGGCAAAATTGGATACAGTTGAAATTCAGACTGCACAAGCTAAAACCAGTATTGTTCCTACCATAAGTGGTAAAGGTAAGAAGAAGAAGGCTGAACAAGCACCTCCGGTGATGAAAAGTACAAGAGTGACATGGAGTGTCCAAACCAAAAAGGAACCAAAACCTAGAGTATATGCAAAGAAGGAGAGTGCATCAAAGAAAAGAGGTCCGAAAATAATTCTCCAAGAAGAATTTGAAGGTACTGACACTAAGGAAGAACCCAAGAAGATGAAAGCAATTGGTAAAACAACCAAACCAATGAAGGAAGTATTGAAGGCAATTGTGCTTTTGATATCTCAACTTACAAGCCTGAGACCAAATTTGAAAGAACAGTGAAGACATTAGGAAGAAACATATTTGATAATGTCAAAGAACATTTTGATTCATTCAGTGAAGATGAAAAGGAACAAATTATTCAACAGGTAATCAATTATTTGTGCCACTACAGTAGATTACCTCATGATCTTGAAAAGAATATTTTAAATTCCTTGTATACTATTCTTTTGAATAAATGGGAGGAAGCTGTAAAGAAGGAAAAAGAAATTATAAATGATGTATTTCTACAATATTTTCCTAATTTGTCCAAGGATGACCTAAGTGTACTCATTGATAAGAACAAAGTTCAATTTTCTTTCAAGGCAAGAATATTGAAGCTACTTAGTGGAAAGAGGCAAATTGTTGAGACTGAGACTCATCAGATAGCCTGTAACATCCAATAGATGGAAGAGATCATATGTTCTTCTAAGGATGAGAAATATGCTGATGTTGTACCTAAAATTGATAAAATTATGCAAGCTGATGTTGTTTATCCAGTCAAAGAAAAGGATGACACTATTGTCCAACAAGTCATACATGTTGATGATATTCAGGATACAATTGATCTATCTGAAAATATTGTTGTACTAGATATGCAACCACCTAAAATCATTGACTTATAGGTTACTTCAGTTGAGAAACTAATAACTCAACCAGGAATCGATATTCCACCAACAAAGGAACAACCTAAGAAACCCCAATCCCCATCGGTTTCACATAACATTCAAAAGGAATCTAATGAAAAAATTGATACACAGATATCTAAATAGGAAATGGAGAAAGGACAAGGGAGATAAATTGTTAAGGTGACATCTTCTGAAATGGTAAAAACATTAGTCATACAACAGACTGATCAAGATGATGATGACTCATTAGGCATCTCAAGCTCTATAATTGTTGATAATATGAGTGCATCTAAAATGATGAATATTGCAACTATCATCCAATCTGGAGCACACAAGAAGAGACTTAAACAACAAGGAATGGAAGCTGACACCATTCAGAATGTTGTAGATATTCTATCAAGTCTACTATTGGAAACTGCTACAGGGCATTTGACAACCCCTATCAGCAAACTTGGTCAATTGGTTTCTAATGCATCTGACTAAATTAAGTCACTTGAAGAAGCAACAAAAACTTATGCTGAGAAGAGTCATAAGAAGAAGTATGGAAAGCAGCTTATGGAAGAGACTGATACAGGAAAACTTGCTCTATCTTTTAATAAAGATTTATTAAGACAAGCTATTGATATAGGAAAATGTGTTTCATTCTTTTATTCTGATATCAAAATGTGTTTCATTCTTTTATTCTGATATCAATAACAGGCGAACTAAAACAGAGAAAGAGCTAGAAAAGATATGCAATGCATATGTACCACTTCAAGATTCTGATTTTTTTTTTAGCAAATTTATGGATGATTTGCACAACAGGTTAGATATCTATGATCTTGAGAAAGAAGAAAGACTCTGGTCACTGAAAGAATTCAAGAGTCTACTCACATCCCAAGTTCCTCTTGTTTTCTAATCACTGCAACAGTCAAATCCCCTAGCCGAGTAAGCTCTAACAAGCTTTATTGTTCGAATCCTCTAACCAGGTGATCCATTAGTTTGGATTTAGAAATCCTCCACTAAGGTTACTCCTTACAGGGTACTACCTTTTACAGGGTATAGCTTTTAACTAAGCTTTGGGAATTTTAACAAGATTCTCTCCTAGCATATCACTTTGTAGACCCTAACCGGTCAGTTATCTATTATTGCAGATAGTTAACTTGTGAGTCCCATCTCACCGTTGTTTTTACCTATTTGGGTTTTCCATGTATAAACACTTATGTTATGGTGGATGTTTTACTTATTGTGGATGTTGTTATATCATTTTTTATTGCATACATATTGTTTAACAAACTTGTTAAGTTTATCTACCGGTCAGTGTTTAAACTAGTACTATTTTTGGTGTCACTGATTCACCCCCCCCAGTGCTTTACAAGTACATCAAAATCAACATTTTTGAATGGAGAGATGAAAGAAGAGGTTTATATTAAACAACCGGGAGGATTTAATTTGAAATATTATCTGAATATTGTTTGCAAATTGAAGAAGGCCCTATATGGATTGAAACAAGCTCCTAGAGTTTGGTATGGAAGACTAGAAAAGTAATTGATTGATCAAGGTTTTTAGAAGGGATCAACTAACAACAATTTATATTTTAAAACTAACTCAAGTATAACCTTAATTGTTATAGTTTATGTTGGTGACATAATATTTGGAGGAAATGAAGGCATGTGCAAAAAATTTACTAATGAAATGCAAAAGAAATTTGAGATGACCATGATTGTTGAGTTAAATTTCTTTTTGGGTTTACAAGTAAATCATAATGATAAAGGAATTTTCTTTTCTCAGTCTAAATATATTAAAGAATTGTTGAAGTTTGGGTTGGAGAACTCCAAACTAGTGTGTACACCTATGACCATTAGATGCAAGTTGACAAAAAAATATAAGTCCCCTAAAATAGATGCAAGTCGGGTACAGATCAATGATTGGATGATTGTTATTTTCGACTACTACTAGACCGGATATCATGTATACAGTTTGTTTGGCAACTATATTTCAGCAAGAAACAAAAGAATCACATGTTGTGGTAGTAAAAATAATTTTTCAGATATTTGAAAAGAACAAAAGAGTTTGGTTTTTGGTACCCTAGAAATTCATATTTTACTTTGACAGCTTACACTGATGCAGATTGAGTCGAAAGTGTTGATGACAAGAAAAGTGCAAGTGGTGGAGCATTCATTTTTGACACCCGATTGGTTGCTTGGTCAAGTAAGAAGTAGGATTTTGTCTCTTCATCTAAAACTAAGGAAGAATATATTACAGTATGTTCATGTTGCACACAGATTCGATGAATACAGAAAATGTTGAAGGACATCGATATAACATTCAATGAACCCATTTCTATTATGTGTGATAACACTAGTGCAATAAACATTTCTAAGAATTTGATATATAATTCGCTATCACTTCTTGAGGGAAAAGGTGTTGGATAATGAAGTAAAGCTTGAGTATGTACCTACAAAAGAGCAGATTTTAGATATTTTCATGAGGGCATTGTGTAAAGATACTTTCAAGTATCTCTACCAAAGTTAGTGGTATTACCCCTTCATAGTTTGAACTGATGTACATTTGGATGTGCATTAGTCGAGTGAACAACCTACAAATTTTTATCTGTACTAATGCTTGGGTGCTTCCTCTTAGGGGCTGCTTCCTTTTGATATTATGGATGACTTCGTCATGTGTTGCATTAGTTTTGTCATTGATATCAATATGTTCTTGGAGGTCTACATTGTTTTTTTGGCACTATGGTTATATTGGCTTACTCTTGAACCGACACTTTGTGTTCATCAGCATGGTTAGTGGCTTCTGCACAGTCACCGGTATATGTTCACCAATAGGTTATATGGTTCATCAGAAGTGATGATAACTTGGAGATCATTTGGTTATGTCGAAGACATGGATTGGAAGTTTAGATTTGGTGTTTTCTTATTGGTCTAATCGGGTTGACAGATTTGCCTATACCGGTAGATAGGTCTAGGTTATGGACCGGTACTCCAAATCAACACGATACATTATGGAGATGGTTTATTGATTGGATAATTTGGTAAATGTATTGAACCGACATGTTTTATCGCATCAAGACTTATTTGTAATTGTTTTAATTATAATATCTTTAATGAGATGACCTATACATTTGGTCTTAGGTTTTGTATAAATGATTGTAAGATCTTATTGAAGATCGGGATATAAGATCATGATGAGTGTGTGTGAATATTGAAGAGCGAAAATAGGAAGATCCTTGTGTGAATCACATAGACATTATTTGAAGGTTAAAGGAAGGTTATGAAGGTGTTTGGCACTCATTTTCAGAGCCTAAACTAGTACTGAATCTAGCATTACAGATGCTATTTTGAGCAGTACATTGTTATTGGATTTAACCATCCAATTGTAGTCAGTGTGACTCCTATCTTGTGATTGAGAAGTGAGCTCTAGGCAGTTGGAATTTTTGCATGTGCAAATCCCATTTGTATAAACTTACTATCTATAGTAGCATCATCTCATTGTGGTTTTCCTTCCCGGTTCCTAACAATTAGTATTTGAGCTAAGTCCTCTTTTTCAAAAGCCTAACAACTTGAGGAGATCCTATGGCAATAAATATTTTCAGGAAGGATAGCTTAAAACTTGATGGAACTAACTATGGTATATGGAAGATCAGAATGGAAACACATTTGAATTACATTGGAAGAGATATATGGAATGTTACTAAGAATGGATATGTTGGTCCTGTTGTGAATCAACCTCATCCACCAACCTTGGCTAAGGACTTGGAGAATGATTGCAAATCAAGAGCACTTCTGAGCGCATTATCAGATCAGAAAATCATGGGATTATCAGATGGATCTACTGCTAAAGCTATTTGGGATAAACTAGAAACATTGAATCAAGGAGATACAATTGTCAAGATTACAAAACTAGAATGTTATTGGGTTAGGTATGAAAACTTAAAAATGGAAGAAGATGAAAGAATTTTTGCATTTATGGAAAGAGTTAATGAAATTTTTTTAGGAATACAATATTGTGGAGGATCCTTAAGTGAAGATTAATTTGTGTCTAAAGTTTTAAGAGATTTTCCACCGGCTTACAAAATGAAAGTTGTTAGTCTCAAATTCTGATTCTCTCCTTTCCTCCCTGTAAGAAGATTTGATAACTCTATTTGCATATGAAGAGGGCACCAAGAAAATAGAATTCTAGAATAACATATAACAAGGTTCTCAATAGAACCTTCTACACTTCAAACTTATCCAAAGCTCAGGAGGGTATGCCCCTTGTGAAAAATTTCACACTTTTAAATTGAGGTCCACAGTAAACCAATGCTAAAAACCCATGGATTTCATCACCTCAATCGAAATGAAACATTAAAAGAAAAACTTGTGTTCATTTTCAATATTAATCCTCAAGAAAAATAGAAAGAATTCCATAACAAGTATCAGTGCCTTATCTAGACCACAGAGTCACCTAAATCAAGCAAAAAATTTCAAAACTAAACATTCTCATACATTTCATCATCTCAGCTTTCATGAACCCCATACATGCCTAACATATACATAGGTCCTATCCCATTTAACTAAAATAGTTCATCAAATTCAAAGCAGAAAATAGTTGATCTACTGACAGAAATATTTCATGCACATTTAATCCCTCTCCTGAAGAAAAAATCCCGAAATATGTCTATAAGATTACCTTACAATCCATGCTCATTTGAACAACCCTAAGTTATCCAAATGAAACCAGCAAACTAATTAATGCACACTAGAAGACAAAGAAGATTTAGGCCTAAAACTTTGATTTGTATATTCATAGTCATTTTGAAAATGTTACATAAATCACAGTAATCTCTAAGAGAACTAGAAAAAATTTACATATATTTCAACAGAGTTTCTTTACAAATTTTTTTGATGATATTTTCTTAAGTCATGGTATCCATTTATATCAATATAGATGCATACAAGCTTTAGACATTGTTAAAAATAGTTTGTTACAACCACAATTTCTTTCAACAAGAAGCTACACGTCACTTTCAATCCCAGCGACCTTTTCAGTTTGTTGCTCCATTGCAACATCTTCTAACTATTCTGGGACTTCCTCTTATTGCACTGCATACTTTTTGGTCCACTCTAGGAACACATCATTAGCAGACCATGAGAAGCTAATAATCTTTTCTTCCAAATTAACTAACCTTTTCCAAGAATTTCTCATTTTCTTAACCTCTGATTCCAAGAAACCATAATGTGATTTTATCTTTTCTATTTCCTCAAATATCTTCACAAATAGAGATGTGTCATCTATATTGATGATTTTATTCACCCTTAGAGACAAGTTAGCTCCTAACTCATCAAGCCATACTTGCTTATCCTTTAACTGATTCAGATTAATAAAACCCCCAGGAAACAATTCAAATTTATGCTCAGTATATTCCTTCCTGTACAAATTGGATTTTCTCTCTACACCAGCTCTTCCTTCTGATAGTCTGGTCATGCTTTTTGCTAGCTCACTTATGGATTTAATAGTGGCATTAGATCTTTCCTCATCATAAGATGCACACATAAGTTCTAAATCCACATCCCTAGGCATCCACTTCTATAAAATTGGCTCCAAAGTAGCCTTGTCTTCATTCAACTCACTCAAAATATCCAAAATTCTCTTCATGTTAGTGTGCACAATGGGGGCTTCTACTGTATCAGCAAAACTCAAAATTTTGGCCTTTACCTTTTCTTCATATTTGTTTGTAAACAGGGATTGAACCTATTTTAACTTTTCCAATTCATGTTAATTAGTCTCAGCTGGTTGAAAACTAGAGATCATGGGAGAAGGGGGAAATTCAACAATAGGACTGGTGGGTGGAGATTTTGCTGGAGAAGATGTAATCATCAGAGTAGAGGATTCACCTCCTTGGTGTTGTCCTGCCAATTGACTCTACAATCTAGCAATAATACCTTTCCTCTTGGCCACCTCATTTTTGGCTTCATTATAAGCCTTTATAATTGTTTCTAGTTTCACTTGGAGATCAGCTCTCTCCTTTGCTTCTTTCTCAGCCACTGCCACACTGAACTTTACAGTTTCTAGAAATATGCTGGCAGCTTCCACCACCCCTGTATCCTGGACTCTCTTCACTATCATAACTCCTAGAAAACTGGATTATGAGGTGTCCTTCTTTCTTCTACTCTCATCCCTCTTTAAGGACCACATGACCAAAGCAACATTATCCTTATTGAATGTCACTCCTTACACAGACTTAGTTTATTTTTTGACTGCTTCAAGTACCAAAGCATCTGCTATATCCCATTCAGGGAGGATTAGAACACCAACCTTTGACACCATTTCCCTTCCTGCTTTAGGAGTGATGGCTTTAAATTCTACCAGAATTTCTTGTTTCACCTCCTCCTCTACTGAAGTTGCAT